>NW_006288889.1:2786004-2799841 GCF_000327345.1 Myotis davidii | reverse complement strand
TCTGCTGATTGCACAGGCCCCAATTGCTCTGCGTTGTCAGTGGGTGCTAGTGGGGCCGGAGCCATCAGTGTGTGGGAGTGGCAGCAGCGGGAGTGGGACTGCTGGCAGACAGGAAACCAGGGGGCTGTGGTGGGCGGGGCTGGGTCAGGGTGCGGAGGATGGGCAGAGATCTGCCCTTGTGCCCACTGTAGCCTCGCGACCCACAGTTTCTTTCAAGGTGCACTGTGACCCTAGTTAACATATAAAATGTTGATCTATACACATTTAAAAAAATTTTTTGAAAGTATTGAGTTAAATTAGCATCTCACTACCCATGTAGGATATGTCCCCAGGTGTTTGGATATCGAGAACAGGGCAAACAAATAAATTTACTGTCTCTGTTGAAGTCTGCTGAAAACAAATATAAGAATATCAATAAGAGATTGAGCAATTAAAAATACATTGTTAAGGGAAAACAAATTTGTATTTCTTTACCATTGAGTAAAGATTTGATTATTCTTGAAAAGCATGTAAAGTAACCAAAATTCTTATTTTTTTTTATTCATTTTAGGAAAATCTTTGAATTACAAAATTAGGAGTTGGTTTTGAGCAAAATAAATTGAATATTCTCAAACCTCCTTCTCCACTGTCCTCTGGCAGGCACTATGCTTGGCAAGCTCTGCATTGGGTCAAGACCAGTGTCCTGCTTTCTGTACACAAGCACCCAGCACAGCCCAGGCCTCGGGGACGGAGTATGCGCTCTCCCCCAACAACAGCTAGCTCTGCTGGGTTTTCCCTCCCAATCTGTGTTGTTTTATTCAAACCTTCTCTGCTTTCCTCACGCATAATACTCCACCTGCTCCCACAGCACTCTGCCCCCGTAACAGGAAAAAGAAGTGTCTTCAACAGGAACTCTCACACCAGCTACCCCATGGTTCGCTTCCACACCCACTTTTCCTCTTTCCTCCTGAATGGGGCCTCAGTTCCTGGCTACATGTTGTCCTCTATCTTGGCTTCGAACCGACCTCTCGTGGTTTTGTCAAGCCCATCACTAGACTGCTGGCTCCCTGGCCCTCGGCTCTCCAACCCCTTCCTGCAGCAGTGCCCACGTCCTCATCACCTTCCTCCCAGACCTGGGCTGCCGGGCCCTCCTCTCCAGCGAGACCCCTCATGCTGCATGCCCACCCTCCTTCCACTCCTCCCCCTCCTTGTCCATCCTTCCTGTCTTGTAGTTACCCACCTAAAATCCAGCCTCCCTTAGAGGGCTGGTAAGCCCTCAGTGATGGGACCCTACTTCTTTTAGATCAGCGGTTCTCAACCTGTGGGTCGCGACCCCTTTGGGAGTCGAACTACCCTTTCACAGGGGTCGCCTAAGACCATCGGAAAAACACATATATAATTACATATTGTTTTTGTGATTAATCACTATGCTTTAATTATGTTCAATTGGTAACAATGAAAATATATCCTGCATATCAGATATTTACATGATGATTCATAACAATAGCAACATTACAGTTATGAAGTAGCAACGAAAATAATTTTATGGTTGGGGGTCACCACAACATGAGGAACTGTATTAAAGGGTCACGGCATCAGGAAGGTTGAGAACCACTGAACTAGAGACAAGGCCTCACAGGTTTTAACAAAACAAGACAAAAGCCCCCAAATGGAGTAGCTTATTGTATGCCGCATATCACCGAATTGCGAATGAATTACTTTCAGCTCCCAGCAGGGATCTTTAACAGCTCACCAGGAATCCCCTGGCAGCCCCTAGAAACTGGCCCAGGGAGTCCCTAGCCTGTCTCCCGTGACCTCTGACCCCTGCCTATGAAAGTCTTCGTTTGTTACCCTGCTCGGAGTTCCTTTCTGTCTGCCTCCCTAGATGCTGCCTGATTTGAATCGTTTTTGGCTCAAGTAAACTCTTAAAATATTAAACGGACTTCAATTTATCTGATAACACAGCCAATCAAACATTTTTAAAAATAAAATTTATTCCTCTTGTCAGTCCAACCTGGCTCTTTCCTTTAATCCTTATTTCATTAAATGCAAGACCAACAGTCTGATCAAGAACCTTAGGCATGCTATGATTCCTTCTCCCTGCATTCACAAAAGCCTAACTCCCGTACTCCTCACTGATTCCAAAGACCACCGGCACCCATTCCTCTCCTCCCCGGCGCCTGCCCATCCTTCCACCCCTCTCCAGCTCAGGTGCTGGGGGCCTGCCTGTCCTTCTACCCCCCTTTGGCTCAGGTGCTGGGGGCATGCTTGTCCTTCTACTCCCCTCCAGCTCAGATTCTGGGGGCCCTCACTGCCCCCCCTCCACTGCGATCGGCCTCTGTGGTGGCCTAGGGCCTTCCCCTGAAACTCTGCCCTTCTCCTCTAACTCCTGTGCCGCATGCTGCCATCAGTCCTGCACACCCTAGTGCTCCTCTCTACCGTCGCTCTGAACTCCATGTCCTCACTGGACCGGCTGAGGCAGCACTTTCTCTGTCAAACCTCCCTTCACACCCAAGTCCCCTAACCTGCCCTTCAGGGACTCCTCAGCCACCCCCTGCACTGGGACACCCTCCTCTGCAGTCAGTATCTGCTCCTCAATTCTAGAAATGCTGCTGGCTGGCTCACTGAAGATCTGGAGCCCAGCACATGGACCAGAGTGGAGAAAGTATCTAATCTAATAAAAGAGAAACATGCAAATTGACCACACTTCTGCCATGCCCAAGCCACGCCCACCATCCAATCAGAGTGACTATATGCAAATTAACCCAACCAAGATGGAGCTAGAGCAAGCAGGAGGCTTGGTTGCCCAGGTGATTGAGGAAGCAAAGCTTCCTGCCTGCCCTGGCCAGCTGTGGCCTCCACTCAAGGCAACAAAGTTTCAATTATAGAAGATAAATAAATCCCAGATACCTGCTTCCAGCCAACCTCCACTGGGAGCTTGAGTGGCTGGGAGCCGTGGCCAGCCTGCAAACAGCCATCAGTCCCTCACCCAGAATGGCCACACCCTCATGGGGTGAGGGTCCCACTGGGGGGCTTGGCCAGCCTGCAAACAGCCATCAGCCACTCACCCATACTAGCCAGACGCTGACCCACCTGAACTCAACACTTGGTTGCAAAATAAATGCTTATTGGTTTACGCCAGTCAGCTTTGAGGTAGTTTATTGATCTCCATATATTTTATTCTCTTCTTTTTGACCCCCTCCACCCAGCTCCTGCCACCCTCTCTGTTGTCCATGGGCTATGCATGTATACATATAAGTTCTTTGGTTAATCACTCCCCTACCGCCCTGCCCCTCCTTCCCTCTGAGATTCATCTGTCTGTTCTATGCTTCTGTCTCTGGATCTATTTTGTTTGTCAGTTTATTTTGTTCCTTAGTTTCCACATATAAATGAAATCATATGGTGTTTGTCTTTCTCTGTCTGGCTTATTTCTCTTAGCATAATACTCTCCAGGTCCCTCCATGCTGTCTCAAAGGCTAAGAGACAGTTCTTTTTTATAGCTGTGTAGTATTTCATTGTGTAAATGTACCACAGCTTTCTTATCCACTCACCTACTTGGGCTGTTTCCAGATCTTAGCTATTGTAAATACCGCTGCTATTCACATAGGGGTTCATATATTTTTCTGATTGGTGCTTCAGGATTCTTAGGATATATTCCTAGAAATGTTTTTAAACCATGAATGTACGTTAGTTTTTCAAGTAAATAAAATAAATTAAGGAATTTTATATTACATCTGTTTGTAAGCTAAATACCAAACGTCTTATCTCTACTAAAAGAAATACCTCGAGTAGTTGGTAAAAGAAGAATAGTCAAACTGTTTAAGCAAATGTACATAATTGCAAAATCCATAATCATTCCAAGCACTAAATACTAGTTATATAAATTAAATATTATAACTTACTGGTGTTACTGACAGTAAACTGCACCTTAGAAACTTGAGAACTGGGGATTGGAGAAGGTAAGTGATTGAGACACAGAAGGAGCCAGGGCGGGTCAAGAATTTTAATGGGCTTTGCAAACTCTTAATCTGACCGGTAATTTCCCTTTGTCCCAGGTGCTATTGATCTCAGATCACTTTTGCTATTTCTATCTAAGATTCAGCACAAGCTTAATTGGAATAAATCACTTTGTTTCCCTCACTGCTGATAAACGGATTTCCAGGGAGCATTGTGAAGAAACTTAGCACTAATGGACTAAAAGACTTGGCTCCTCCCATTGACCAGTTTTTTTAACAGATTGATAAACAAAAGAAATTTTATGTTCAAAAATTTTGTTTGGTGAATTCTATAAAATTCTTGGATATCAAATTGAGGATTAATTTTGAAATCTAAAGTATTGGGAGTAAATGTTATTACAGATGCAAAAAACCCCCCAAAACTGGAGAAAACATATATAAGATTCTTATTCACAATTGCCTCAAACTGGAAACAACCCAATGCCCATCAGCAGAATACTGGCCGAACAAATTATGGTGATCATACAGTAGATGGCTCAGAGGTCACGTTCGATTCCCAGTCAGGGCATATGCCCTGGCCAAAATTTCAGATTTTTAAAACTGAGAATATCTATTGGGTAGAATGTGAGGAAAGAGAAAATGAAGTCCTCCATCTTGATTATGTGTGTAAGCATTAAATTGAGAAAATAATGTTTAGTGATTTAAGACTACAGTGAATAGAATAAGTTATTAAATAATCAAATTAGCTCAATTTATTCTTCATAGCAATTTATTCTTCATTGTTTATAGCAACAAGTAAATACGATAGGAACAGTTCATGAAGGGAAAAAATAAAAACGGCAATCGAATGGCTTTGGTGATAGCATTTACTTCCTAAGCATCTGAATTTAAAATGTGGTACTAAATATTTTAATAGTGTTTAGAAATATTTGTGAGCTTTATTTTAAAATATTGACTATTATGGAGACAGATCTAAAACAGTCAATGGAAAACACTTTAAAAATCTGTGCAATGTATTTTTTTCAAGTGCCTTTTTATCAATAATTAATGCTTTAAAATGCTATTGGACTACCTTACTAGGTTTTCACATTCCATTATATTGATTGGAACCTCTGTTTTAAGATCAATCTATGTTTGTGTTCAATTATTTTATATGGTACTAAACACAGAGAAGTCAGCAAAAACCCTGGTATTCTACAGTGCTTTGGTTGAGCAGTGATGATTTGCTAATATACTGATTGATCTACATGCATTTAAAATAAAACCTGCTCTAGTCCTCAATGGCACCACCAAGGGCTTTTCCGTCAAATGTTTCAATTTTTGTGTTGGGATGAATATTCTTCTTGGTCTTCACCATAAGTAGATCCAGCACTGACGTCCTCCGCTGGCCCTGGCGCTGGCATGTTTTGATGGTCCTATAAACACGCACAGGAGTGAGGATTTGCATTGAGGCCTTCACCCAGTGATGCTGGATTTCACACATAAATGCAGAGGGTGCCCCATTACATTTGAATCACAGGTAAACAATGAATAATTGTTGAGTGAGAGTATATCTAACTTGTTCATCTGAAATTCAAATGAAACAGGGCAGAGGAGTAATTTATGGAAAAGTCCTATGAAACTTTGTATTAAAATATTGTTGAGGATGTTGTTTATTCGATCAGGTAGTTTCTTTTTCTGGTCTTAATACCAGGAAGAGCTGGTTTTCAGTGAAACTCATTTGCTTTTATATGGGAGAGTCCATGAGGGACTTGACCATACTCTCTACCTAGAAGGCTCCGCCTGCCTGTGTGGCCCACACACGTGTCCGAGAGCATGCAGGTGCCGTGCCTAGGCATGCTTTTAGGCTTCTTCTGGCCTCATCTGTAGTTTCCTGTTGCTTCTACTTTGTTATTGCTACCTTCGCAGATTTTGTATCATTGTTAGCACTCCTCAAAAGTCTTGGGCACGGGGTGTGTGAAGGACAATAAATAGACCAAACCTGCAGCCTTACAAACATAGTTTGGTAACTTGATCTGGACTCTGTTTTGAATTCCAGCTAAAATGGTTTTGCTAAACGCTTATTTATTGCTATTAGGAAGTAGACACAGCCCACTTTGAAGGTGGTCTCACAGCTGAAGCCCAAACACGGCCATGGAGTGAGTGTCACTGTGTTTTCATTTTGGGGAAGATGACGTTTTAATTTTCTACCTGGATTTTCATATGCTCTTTGTACCCATGTCTAAAAGCATTATTTTGTTCAAATAACATTTGTATTAATATGGCATTTTTGTTCTAATAAACACTGTGTCTTCTGTGTTTTTTCTTTAACCTCTAAGTTATCAGTATGTAGATAATCAATTTTATAACTCCTTCTTGGATGAGGAAATAGGACCACTCTCCATATGGGATGCTTTACATGTAGTCCCATCTGAAAGTCAAGCTAGTCAGGCAGAAAGTTAACTGATTCGGCTGGTGCAAAGGTTGAAACTGGAACACTTACTATAGAGTGAGACTCTGAAGTTAACTCTTAGCTGGCTGATGCCCTATTGCATGTGTTTATGATTTGGTGATAGTAGTCCCATTTTTACTTCTTTCATAGAAGTGATTATTCTTGCATTTAATTTCCTAAATAGTCAACAGCTTGATGGTGTCATCAAAGGCAGTCCCTCCACGTCCTTGTCCTCTTCCCTCGGAGCTCCACACCAGGCAGCAGGGCCATGGGATGGGGGATGGAGAGGGATCAGGCTCAAGAAGAACAAATACAAATGAAATACAAATGAGAACTAAGTGAAAACTACTCAAAGACACTGACTTTTTCTTTTAAAATGTGGTGCGGAAATTTGAAACTACCGTAATTAGAATGTCTTGGGTGGCTCGTGAAAAGTTAACACACAATATGAAATATTTAATTCTTTGAATGATGAAAAGCTAGTAAAATCATTTAAAAGAGTGAATGTAAGCTTGTGCTTCTGATAGATGGCAATGGAGAGAAGGACTCAGAAAAGCTGCTAAGGAGAATGCTGGACCAGGCTAGTTTCAGAGACAGACCAAGAACAGGGCTCTTTGTCAGAACGCCCCAAATCCACTTGCCTTTGATTCATCTTTCTCTTCTGTTCTAGCAGAGAGTGGGAGTAGCTCACACTTTAACCTCAACTTGGCTGTTACTAGAACCCATTTCTGGAGTTCCTGTCACTGCACTTTCAGGTTTCATCAAGAGAGGTCACTGTGGTCCTACCACTGATAACAGTCTATCCAGCCAGCAAACCATGGCAACATGGAGTCCGTTGGTCAACAACCAGGTACCTGATGGTACTGAGAGCTAGGGATACAGAGGTGTCTGCGGGCCGTGGTCTGACAGCATGGAAAAGTGGAGAAGCAGCAAAAGAGGTTACAGTCAAACATCTCAAACAACGGGTGAGCCACGTCATCCGCAGAAGCATCAAGGGGCTACTCACATGTGGCAGGCCTTGGGGTAAAAGTCATTGACCCCGAGTCTCAGACATGAATAAGTATTTTTTAAAAAGATTTGATTAAGCTCATCCAATACAACAGCAAGTAGGACCAGAGTGAGGGAGTGTGAGTGAGTGAGGGGATGAGAGGGCGAGTGTGTGGGTGCATGTGTGCATGTGTGAGTGTGTGTGAGTGTGAGTGCATGTGTGCATGCATGTCAGTGTGTGTGTGTGTGCATACGTGTGTGTGCATGTGAGTGTCAGTGTGTGAGTGTGCATGTGTTAGTGTGCATGTCTGTGTGTGTTTGCGTGTGTGTGTGGAGGGGCCTGAAGGACACACTCAGCATTGAATCTGGGGGCCCTCTATTTCTTGGAGGAACTTGTGCTGGTGAGCAGAAAGGGGGCTGGACAGTAGGGCCAGATAGAAGGATCAGTCCTGCCTTCTTGGAGGCAGGGAAGGTCCCCTCTTTTCTGGCAAAACAGATACTTCTGGGCCGACTTGCAGTGACCTGGGGAAGGGGAACAGCCGGGGCAGGAAATCTATGCCCCTGCAGGTGACAAAGAGGAGGTGCCAGCAAACCAGGCAGAGCTGAGGCATTAGAAGGAGGGGAAGGGCCTACCACTTTCCCTCCAAGCTATTGGCACCGCTCCCAACACGAATCTGATCAAACCATCCCCACCAAGACCAGGATACCCTGCAGAGCCCAGCTCCATGGGAGAAGGGAGAACAGCTTAGAACACAGACACTCAGGCTGAGACTCTAGGCAGACCCTGCCTCTGGGCTACGGAGTCCCCGCCCACTGCACTACTAGGGGTCCCAACCTATCGAAACACAATCAGGGTGCCCAGAGCCAGAAAGGGACAGTGACTCATACTGACCTGCACCAGAGAAGCTTGGGGAATCCCAGGATAGACACACCAAGCGACCAGATTCAACACCATCAGAGCAAAATCCTGCAAGTTTCACAAATAGCAGACCAAAAGTTTTTGAATATGTGAGTGTGTGTGTGGTGTGTGTGTGTGTGTGTGTGTGTGTGTGTGCGTGTGTGTGTGTGGCTTTGTTTGTTTTTCCCCCCTTTTATTTATTTCTTCTATTTTTTCTTGCATATCTCTAAGTCCTCTCTTTCCTTTGATTCTATTCTTCTTTTTGCCTCATTGTTATTAATAATTTTTCTTATTTTATTTTTCTCCTCTTTTCTTTTTTTTTCCATTTTACTTTTCCTATTTATATCTTAACTAGAGGCCCAGTGCATGGGTTCTTGCACCAGTGGGGTCCCTTGGCCTGGCCTGTGCCTTCTCACAATCCGGGACTCCTTGGGGGATGTTGGAGGCCTGGTGCACAGATTTGGTCTGATCCCCACAGGCCAGGCCAGGCCAGGCCGAGGGACCCCACTGGTGCAAGAACCCATGCACTGGGCCTCTAGTATGCATATAAGATCTTTGTTAATCTTTTCCCGTCCTCCCCCTCTCTCCTTCCTTCTGAGATGTATCAGTCTGTTCCATGTTTCCATGCCTGTGCATTGAGCATCTGCCCCCTGGTGTTCAGTGAGCATCATAGCTACTGGTTGAATGGTCAAATGGTCGAATGGTCACTTAGGCTTTTATATATATGGATATATCCATTACTACTACATTTTAAATTCATTATTATTATTTCATTTATTTTCTGTTTCCTTCTTTTCCCCCTATACTAGTTCATTTAGCTCCCCTCTTGCTTCCATATTACCATTTCCTTTTCTTCTTTTTTCTCCCTTTTTCTTTATATCCCCTCTAAGTCTTTGGTCTTGTGTCTTTTAGAATTCTTATTATTTTTCTTTGCTTTGCTTTCTCTTCTTATTCCTTCTTAGTCTTTTCTGTTGTTGTTGCTTTGTGTAGCTTGATTCTGTGTTTTTTGGCTCATTCCTGTTGTGTCTTGTTTTGTTCTGTCAGCACCTGTGTAACAGCTGGCACTGTCAGCAAGTCAGTGGGGAGATTACTCCCACGAACAAGACATCAACAACCAAGTCCCAATTACAATAAGGGAGCCAAATAACACAGACAAGGGGCATTCCTAGAGCACCCACCTCAGGTGAACAAAGAGATTGCATCACTAGACCTCTCAAGACACTTTCTACATAAGGCCATCCCACAAATGCTAGGAGGCATAACAGTTCTATCTAATACATAGAAACAAATTCAAAGAGACTGCTAAAATGGGATGACAAAGAAACAACCCCCAAATGAAAGAAAGGAGTAATCTCCAGAAAAAGAACTAAGTGAAAGAGAGGCAAGCAATATATCAGATATAGAGTTCAAGTAATGGTTATAAAGATGCTTAAGGAACTTAGTACAAATTACAAGGAACTCAGTGGGAATTACAACAGCATGAAGAAGCAAATAGAAACCATGAACCAGACAGAAAGGAAGAATAACATATCTGACATCAAGAACACACTGAAAGGAATTAATAGTAGCTTGGATGAAGGAGAGGATCAAATCAGTGGTTTGGAAGACAAGGTAGAAATAAATACTCAATTAGAGCAGCAAATAGAAAAAAGAATTAAAAAGCAGGAAGATTGCTTAAGGGAGCTTTGGACAATATCAGACATACCATTCACATCATAGGAATACCAGAAGGAGAAGAATGTAAGCAAGGACTGGAGAACCTGTTTGAAAATATAATGACAGAAAACTTCCCCAACCTGGTGAAAGTTCAGGAGGCACAGAGAGTTCCAATCAAGATGAACCCAAAGAGACCCACACCTAGACACAGCATAATTAAAATGGCAAATGTTAAAGATGAAGAAAGATAAAGGCAGCAAGAGAGACAAAAATTACCTACAAAGTAGTTGCCATTATAATGTCAACTGGCTTCTCAATAGAAACACTTTAGGCCAGAAGGGAGTGGCATGAAATATTCAAAGTAATAAAAAGCAATGGCCTAAAATTGAAGGTGAAATAAAAAGCTTTCAAACAAACAAACAAACAAACAAACAAATGGTTAAAGGAGTACATTACCACCAAAGCAGCAATGCAAAAAAAAGTTAAAGGGATTGCTTTAAGAAGATAAGAGAGAGGCATAAAGAAAATAAATATGGCAATAAATAAATAAATACCTATCAATAATCACTTTAAAAGTAAATGGATTAAATGCTCCAAAAGGTATAGGGTGACTGCATGGATAAAAAGCATTACTCTGCTGGGCCAGCATGGCTCAGTGATTGAGCATAAATCTATGAACCAGGAGGTCATGGTTCAATTCCTGGTCAGGGCAAATGCTCAGGTTGTGGGCTCGATCCCCGATGTGGAGCATGCAGGAGGTAGCCAATCAATGATTCTCTCTCATCATTGATGTTTCTATTTTTTTTCTCTCTCTCCCCTCCTTACTGAAATCAATAAAAATATATTAGAAAAAAATACCAAACTTTACCCAGTGGACCCACCTCAGACCAAAAGATACACACAGACTAAAGGTGAAGGGATGGGAAAAAATCTTCCATGCAAATGAAAAGGAAATAAAAGCTGGGGTAGCAATACTCAGATCTGACAAAATAGACTTCAAAAAAAGACCATAACAAGAGGCAAAGAGGGCCACTACATAATGCTAAAGGAAATGATTCAACAAGAAAATATAACCCTTGTAAACATACAGGAACACCCAAATATATATTAAAAACACCTTTTGATGGCCTTTAAGGGAGACATCAACAGCAATACAATCATAGTAGGGACTTAACACCCCACTGACATCACTGGATAGATCTTCCAGACAAAAAATCAACAAGGAAACAGAGGCCTTAAGTGACATGCCAGATGAATCTAACTGATATTTACAGAACATTTCACGCCTAAACAACAGTATATACATTCTTTTCAAGCGCAGATGTAATATTCTCAAAGATAGACCACATGTTAGAACACAAAAAAAGTCTAAAAACAAACAAAAATCCAAAAAACCAAACAAACAGAAAAACCCAAGTCTATACAAATTCAAGAAGATTGACATCATATCAAGCATCTCAGATCACAATGGCATGAAGTTATAAATCAACTACAATAAAAAAACAAACACACCTCAAAAACATTCAAATACATGAAGGCTAAATAGCATGTTATTAAACAATGAATGGGTTCCCAATGAAATCAAGCAAGAAATAAAATATTTCCTGAAAACAAATCTATATGAACACATAACCAAACAAAACCTATGGGACACAGCAAAAGCAGTCTTGAGAATGAAGTTCATAGCATTAAAGTTCTACATCAAGAAACAAGAGATAGCACTGATAAACTACCTAACCCTACGGCTAAATGAATTAGAAAGATAACAGCAAGAAAGTCCAGAGAAAGTAGGAGGAAGGAAATAGTAAAGATCAGAGCAGAAATAAATGATGTAGAGACTAAAACAATAGTACAAAAGATTAATTATTCCAAAAGCTGGTTCTTTGAAAAGATAAACAAGAGTGATGAACCTTTAGCCAGACTCATCAGGAAACAAAGAGAGAGGACCCAAATAAATAAAATGAGAAATGAAAGAGGCAATATTACAACAGACACCACAGAAATACAAAGGATTGTAAGCAAATACTATGAACAAATATATGCCAACAAACTGGACAACTTGGGTGAAATGGACAAATTCCTAGAAAAATACAATCTTCCAAACCTAATCAGGAAGAATCAGAAAACCTGACTAAACTGATAACAGCTAATGAAATTGAGGGAGTAAAAAACAAAACTCCCAGCAAACAAAAGTCCTGGACCAGACAGCTTCACAGTTTGATGAAACATTCAAAGAAGAACTAATAATTATCCTCTTAAAACTATTCTAAAAGAATTCAAGAGGAGGGAAGACTTCCAAGATCTTTTTATGAGGCCAGCATTATCCCAATTCCAAAACCAGACAAAGACACTATAAAGAAAGAAAATTATAGGCCAATATCCCTGATGAACATGCTAAAATTCTCAACAAGATATTAGCAAATCATTTCCAATAATACATTATGGTAAGATTATTTACTTGGACTATGTGGGACTTATTCCAGGGATGCAAGGTTGGTACAATATTCGCAAATCAATAAATGTGATACCTCCCATAAACAAAATGAAAGATAAAAATCACATAATCATATCAATAGATGCAGAAAAAGCATTTGACAAAATCCAGCACCCTTTTTGATAAAAACTCTCAGCAAAGTGGGAATAGATTGATCATAACTCAATATAATAAAGGCCGTATATGACAAAGCTATAGTCAACATAATACTCAATGGGAAAAAAGTGAAAGTGTTCCTTAAGAACAGGAACAAGACAAGGATGTCTGATTTCACAACTCTTATTCAACAGAGTACTAGAAGTCCTCGCCACAGCAATCAGACAAGAAGAAGAGATAAACGGCATCCAAATTGAAAAGGAGAAAGTAAACATGACATGATATTATTCACAGATGATATGATATTATTCACAGATGACATGATATTATACATAAAAAGACTCCACCAAAAAACTACTTGATTTAATAAATGAATTCAGCAAGGTATCAGGATACAAAATCAACATTCAGAAATCCATGGCATTTTTATAGACCAAAAATGAACTCTCAGAAAGAGAAACTAAAAAAAACCAATCCCATTTACCATTGTAACAAAAAAAATAAGATGCCTAGGAATAAACTTAACCAATGAGGTAAAATACCTGTACCTGGAAAACTAAAACTATAAGACTTTGAAAAAAGAAATAGGGGAAGATACAAACAAATGGAACTGTATACCATATTCATGGATTGGAAGAATTAACATCATGAAAATGTCCATACTGCCCAAAGCAATTTATAGATTCAACACAATCCTATTAAAATGCCAATAGCATACTTCAGAGAACTAGAAAAAATACTCCAAAAATTTATATGGAACCATAAAAAAACCAGAATAGCTGCAGCAATCCTGAGAAACAAGAACAACGTTAGAGGAATCACAATACTGGATATCAAACTATACTACAAAGCCATTATAACCAAAATAGCCTGGTACTGGCATAAGAACAAGCATATAGACCAATGGAACAGAACAGAGACCCCAGAAATTGACCCACATCATTACAGTCTATTAATATTTGACAAAGAAGGCAAGAGTATACAATGGAGTCAAGACAGTCTCTTCAACAAATGGTTTCGGGAAAACTGGACAGACACATGCAAAAAGCTGAAACTAGACCACTAACTTATACTATACACAAGAAAAATAAATGGGTAAAAGACTTAAATATAAGCTTTAAAATCATAAAAATCCTAGAAGAAAACATGGGCAGTAAAATCTCATACATCTCTTGCAGCATAATTTTTGTCAAAACATCTCTTAGGCCCTAGGGCAAGAGAAGCAAAGGAAAAATAAACAAATGGGATTACATTAAAATAGAAGGCTTCTGCACAGCAAAAGAAACCACTATCAAAATAAAAAGGGAACCCACCATATGTATGGGAGAACATATTTGCCA
>NW_006288889.1:2783966-2785911 GCF_000327345.1 Myotis davidii | reverse complement strand
AAAGGACCTAAATTGACATACAGATGATCAAGAGACATAAGAAAAAAATGCTCAAAGTCTCTAATCACCATCAAAATGACAATGAGGTATCACCTCACACCTGTCAGAATGGCTACCATCAATAAATCAACAAATGACAAGTGCTGGCAAGGATGTGGGGAAAAGGAACACTCGTTCACTGATGGTGGGAATGCAGACTGTGCAGCAAATATGGAAAACACTAGGGATGCCGGGAGCCGGTCCATCCTTGCTGTTTCAAGGGACCTGGCATATATGGCATACTGTTCTTAATATGTTTGCTCACCTTCTTGGCACTATGTGTTTTAACCAAAGTCACCTCTCTGAGAAAGGTTGTTCCCCAGGTAGAGATTTTCCCCTGAAGTTAGGGAGGGAATAAAACCCCTTCACTAAGTGCCAGGCCGGTAATTAATCTCTTTAACTACAAACAATCATGCTTAAGCTACATAATCTTTACTCTCTGGAATGGAGAAAAGAAATGCCCTAACCTTTGGAATAGAGATTGATAGGATTGGAATCAACTGGTATAAATACAGATGTAACAAGACAACAGGAGACCTAACTCTAGAGACAGAACTTAGATGAAGATCCTAGAGACAGAACTTAGAAGACAGAACCTACACAGAACCTAGAGACAGAAGAACTTCGCTGGAGAGAACATGGCAAAAGATCCTGGACAGAATCTGGCTACAGAACTTGGTTGGAGAACCTAGACAGAACCTGGCTGAAGAACCCGGCTACAGAACCTGGCGACCGAACCTGGCTGGAGAACCTAAACCGAACCTGGCTGGAGAACCTAGCAAGAGAACATGGACACAGAACTTGGCTGGAGATTGTGGCTAGAGATCCTGGCAAGGCTGCTGATCAACTGAACGCTGTCTCCATGTCATTCCTTCTTCACCCACTCTGTCCGCACCTTTGGAGACCCCTGGACCTGCTGGGGGTGGACCCCAGCATAGGGAGTTTCCTCAAAAGCTTAAAAATGGAACAGCCATTTGATCCAGTGATCCTACTTCTGGGAATATATCCTGAAAACCCCGAAACACCAATCGGAAAGAATGTATGCACCCCTATTTTTATAAAAGCACAATTTACAATGGCTAAGATCTGGAAATAGCCAAAGTGCCCAACAGTAGATGAGTGGATAAAGAAGCTGTGGGACATTTACACCATGGAATACTTTGCAGCTGTAAAAAAGAGGGATCTCTTACCCATTGGGACAGCATGGATGGGCCTAGAAACTATTATGCAAAGTGAAATAAGCCAATCTGATGAAGACAAATATCATAATATCTAATTTATTTGTGGAATCTAATGAACAAAATTAATTGATCAATAAAATAAGATCTGAAGCATGGAGGCACTTTGATGTGGGCTTGTGGGGATGAGAATAGATCAACAAAATAACTTATATACTTATTTGCATAGCCTATGGACATGGGCAATAGGGTGGTGAAGACCTTGGGGGGGGGGTTGGGGTTGGGTGGAAAGGGGTTGAGGGGAGAAATGGGAGACATCTGTAATATTGTCAACTATCCTAATATATAAAAACCCAGGGTCCATAACAACCGACCGAAGGCTCAACAGAATACCAGAAGTCAGTCCTTCAGTCAGCGCTGGGTTGCTCAAAATGGCTAAAGGACTTGAATGTAAGATGGGAAACCATAAAAATCCTACAAGACTCCATAGGCAGCAAAATAGAAGACATATGTTGCAGCAATAGCTTTACAACTACAAAGCTCCTAGGACAATGGGAACTAAGGAGAAAAAAAACAAATGGGACTACATCAAAATAAAAAGCTTCTGCCCAGCAAAAGAAAACATCAACGAAACAACAAGAGAGCCCACTGCATGTTTTATCCGATAAGGATTTAATATCTAAATTTTATAGGAACTCATACAACTTAACAGAAGGAAAATAAAATAT
>NW_006288889.1:2777032-2782724 GCF_000327345.1 Myotis davidii | reverse complement strand
TATATAAATATATATATAGCTATAGATAGATATAGATATATGTATATGTGTATATATATATATACATATATATATACACACACATATATATGTGTATATATATATATTTGATTAACTTGCATCATTTTTATCTTCTCTATATTTCAAAACATTGTGTGGGCATTTTTCAATCAAGCAAACAGATAAGTCCTCATGTATGTCTTCCTTTGAGAAATAAACAGATATATGTTAATGTCCATCTTTTACGAATGGGAGTCCCTACAGCAGGTACAGTCAGACCCTGTCCGTCATCACCCCCAGAGTGCTTAGTGGTTCTCAGTATCGGTTGAGGGGCTGTAAAAATTCCCGATGCCCAGGTCTCATCCCAGGCCAATGATGTCAGAACTTGGGCTGGGGCTTGGCCAGTCGTATCCTGGAGTCCATTGTGCAGCTGAGACTCAGTCGTTGCCCTTGGGTGTCTTCAGATTGTGCTCTCCAACACCAAAAATGAGATTTTATAAATGATGTTTAAAAGTCTGTTTCATGGGAACTGCTTGACAAATGGAGGGCCATTTGGTTCTAAACAGAAATTTCAGGAGGAATGCAGAGTGCTGCTTCAGCGGGCTTCGAGGAAATGAAGTGGGCGCTGCCAAAATGACAGGCGGGCATAGGAAATGTTTTGTGTCAATACAGCAGGAGCAGAGTTTTCGGCGTGATTAATCAAGTGCTATTGCCCGGTTAAATAAGTAAACAAAGGTGGACTGGGGACAGGAGCAGAGTGTGATTAGCTTGTGTTCCCAGATAAGGGTCCTCCCTTTCTCTGATTGGGTTTGTGGTTGATAACAGGTGCTGATGGGGAGGGCCTCCAATGGCAGCACAGTCATTGGTTTTCATCGCAAAAGATTGGAGCACATGACCTGATTGTTATCACTTCTCTCCTAAGTGAAATGGCTACTCTTCCACTGCAGTGAGCTTTAAGCAGTGTGATCACTAACTGCATGATGGGATCGGTATTATTAAAGGTTGTTTTAAACATTTAGTTTATTAAAATCTCTGACAATTATTTTTAACTCATAAAAATTGTTAAATATTTCCACTACACTATGAACAAACTATGTGAAAATTAAAAAAAAAATGTGTAAGTAAATTAAAACTTGTTCAACTGTATTTATAGTGAAAGATCTCAAACAAAAACAGTAATGTTCATTTCCTGTACAAGTTATTTTTAAAATGAGTGTGTAGTGCAGGTGAAGATAGCAATGGAACTGATTTATGTCTCCATTGCTGGAGACCACATGGAGTGGCAGAGTGTGTTGGAAAAAGAATTTGACACTACTTATAAGGGTTTTTAAAAATTCATACCCTAAGTAATAGCAACGAGGTAATATTAGTATAATACATGAAGTTTGTAATATTTTGGTTCAAAAAGATGAGAAAAAAATAAATTTCAAAAATTATAGAACTATTTATAAATACAGAGGAAATATGCAAAAAGTAAAAACTTGCCTTAAAATGAAAATTAAAAACCAGAGCAAAGGTGTATATTTATTTAAATATCCACAAGTAAAAATATTTGGAAAATAACTGAATCTACATATAAGGTAATGCTAAGATATTTTCAACATGATAAGAGTATTAATTTTATAACTTAAAAACTATATATGAAGCAACATGGGACATTTTGTGCTATGAATTTGATCAAGAATGACTGGACTCAAAGCTCAAGGCACAACGATGAATGACAAGATCTGGGTAAGGATGAGAAAAAGTCAAACAGAGTGCAATCTTTGAAGGCGGTGATTATTATGGGACTTAACATGGAGAGACAATAACTGGTATTGGGGTTTAATAATTCTAGAATAAATGACATTTTAGGACATAATGTCAGCTGGCAGATATTTGTGTAAAGTAGGCTCACTGGCTGTAGAATGCAGACCATCAGTGGGAGAAATACATGCATACAGAAAGTATGTTGGGGAAGTGAAAGGATATCATTTTGTCAAGAAAAAAATATTCATACCCTTTACCCAGACATTCACTCATTCATTCAATCAGCCTATGTCTCTACTGAGCAGCAACTTTGACCAGACACTTCCAGATGCATATTTTATGGTGGAAGAATATAAACAAAAACAGCCCTTGCATTCTGGGGGCTCATCTTCCAAAGCATCAGACAGAAAGAAGTGTTAGGTTAATGTAACTGCTAGGCACTAATTTTGGGTGCACTAATATTGGGTCACTATGCTTCTAAGGCAAGCATGTCAAACTCATAGCCCACAATGAATATTTTTGTGGCCCAGCCAATATAACGTTTTAATAAAAATTTCATAATTTTTACAATATCCGGTTACACATAATTATTAATAACGAACTACAAGGTTCGCTAATGACTGATTACTATAATCATGTTGCATTCATTTCCCTTATGCGCCTTATGTGCAGGTGCACCATTTCTCTCCACTAATACCAGCAGCAAATATTTTAGAGGCCGATGGCCAGGTCATTAGTCTTGGGCTGACTTTTTTGGTGTGTGGAACAGGAAACATTTCACTTTCAGAGAAAAGAAAAATAGGTGTATTTGCATTATGCTCATTAATTTGTGCAGTTATTCAGTGTTTGGTAAGTTAATGTTCAAAAAATATTAATTTTTATTAAAATGTTCTATTATTTTATGTTAATGATGACTCATTTATTTCAGCCCTTTGTATCCAGCATGTCTCTATCAAAATAAATCTATGTTTCTATGAAAATGGAAGCTTTTGTTTGTTTGCGGCCACTTACAATTACACCTTGTTTATTTGGTCCGTGTTAGCCTTTGAGTTTGACATGCTTGTTCTAACTGTTTATTGTTAGATTTAATGACACTAACAACCTTATGAAGGGAAAATTGTGTGAAGCCCCTTTAAATTAGTTAGGTGAAGGAGCAACTAGCTAGACATTAGCATGTAAATCTATTTCCAACAGAAGAATCAGAACCAACAGGAAGAGGGATTATAACTTCTTTGAAGGTGTCTATAAACCAATAGTTTTTTATTTATTGGAATTGGTTTCCCTCCCATTTCTGTGGATTAGGGGTCTACCTGGACTTTGAGATTGAGTATAACATCCCACCTTCCCTACTTAAGAAAATCCATTCATTTAATAGAGAAATATTTGCTTGATACTTGCTAAGTGTTTAGCGTGCTGTTAGGCCTGGGACACAATCAAATAATCCCGCTCTCTGTTCTCAAAGAGCCTGGGGACCAGTGAGGAGACCACAGGCTAGGGCATCACACTGATAGGAATGCACTCCACACCAAGTCAGCAGCAGGGCCACTTCCTGAGCAAGGTAGGGCATGAGCAGGGTTTTGGGGGGTAAGAATTAGCCAGGTTAACGGAAACTGAGGCATGATGGAAAACACTCAAAAGAAAAGGTACAGGATGAGAAAGATATTAATGTATATTAAGCATTTATACTGGCTGTCATACATTTTATACACATTAATCAAATCTTAACCTTATGAAGTAGGAATTGCATCATCATCTCTATCTATAATAATAAAAGGGTAATAAGCTAATTAGACAGGACAGCCAAACGACCTTCTGGATGACCTTCTGGATGACCTTCTGGGCGAAGCTGGGGCTGGGAGGGCCAAGCCCCTTGCACGGATTTCGTGCATCAGGCCTCTAGTGTTATATATAAAGAAATTAAGGCATAAAAGCTGTTAAAAAGTGTGGCTCTAGATCAGGGATGGGCAAACTTTTTGACTCGAGGGCCACAATGGGTTCTTAAACTGGACTCAGAAGAAGGAGCTGCGGCCGTGTTTCCCGACGTTGCCATGTTAACACTGCTGCTGGTGAAGGAGCGGAGGGGAGAGCAAGAGAACCCTCCGCTCTCTCGGCTCCGCGGGCTGGACAGAACACCTGAACGGGCCGGATCCAGCCCACGGGCCGTAGTTTGCCCATGGCTGCTCTAGATCCTGATTTTTATCCCTAGAGACTAATTAGACTCTTCCACTTCTCATACTGTGGGGTCCTCTTCCAACTCCAGAGAATTCTATTGGCTGTGCTATGCTGAGCTGTTTCCCATCACAGACAGGTTTTATCTCCCAGCCACACAGGACACTCAGAGAGTGGTATGCCTGCTATTTTGTTTGAGGACATGTGTTACTTTACAGATGCAGCAAGGCTTCCTTTTACCTGTCGACTGGAGAAGAAATGTCTGCTTTTAGCAAGCCAGAGAGTAAAGGAACAAGTAAAGAAAGAAAAATCCCACCCTGGCCAGTGTGGCTCAGTTGGTTAGAGTTTCATCCCATGCACTAAAGGGTCCTGGGCTCCGTTCCAGGTCAGGACACAAACCCAGGTGCAGGTTCAATCCTGGTGGTGGTGTGTGTGCAGGAGGTAGCCAATTTATGTGTGTGCTTTTTTCTCTCTCTCCCCTTCCTCTCTCCCCCCTCTCTGTCTCTCTCCCTCTACAAACAAAACAAAACAAAACAAAACAAAACACAAAAAAAACAAAAAAGCAAAGCCCTGTCTCATGTGGCTCAGTTGGTTGGAGCATTCTCGAGTAAGGATTAAACAAACAAAAAAAGAGAAATACCTTTGGGAGAGATGATACTGGTGTCTTTGAAATGTTAGAAAATAGTCTGGAAGGAACTGCAGCCTCCTAATCACCACACCCTCTGTCTGAGAAACAGCAGCTATGTGGTCACCTTTATTTGGGGTTATTAATATCGTGAATACATTTGTGTTCAGTGCCTGGTACGTTGTGCCTTGTTGTGTGGTATTTTGTGCCTTTAAATCAATGCAGCAGATCCAAGCAACAGCAGCCTCCTGATCACCACACCCTCTGTCTGAGGAACAGCACCTGTACGTGAAGCTTCCCCCACCAGCCAGAAGAGCCACCACAGCTGTGAACAGCACCCACCAGAGGAGCTGCTGCCAACTGAGGAGCAGCTGCTACTGTAACCGCCCGGGGAGCAACCACAGCACGAGGAGCCACTGCACCCAGGTAGCAGCCACTGAACGACTCAACATCTAGATATGTCGGTGAGATCAAATATAGGTAGACAAAGAAACCGCAAAGGAAAGAAAAGGAAGGCTCGCCAGAAAAGCAACTAAGTCATACAGAGGCATGCAACATGACAGAAAAAGAATTCAGAATAAGGGTCCTAGAGTGCATAAACTGGATGGAGGAGAAAATCAACAACTTATGCAAGAAGCAAGAAGAAGCAGATGAAAAAATGAATAACTTATGTAAGACCCAAAAAGAAATGAAGAGCGATATAGCTTCAATAAAAAACACCATTGAAAGTATCAACAGTAGACTAGGAGAAGCAGAGGACCGAATTAGTGAATTAGAAGACAAGGAAGCAAAACACACCCAAAATGTATTGCAATTGGAGAAAAAAATTAAAAGACAGGAGGACAGCCTAAGGGAGCTCTGGAACAACATGAAACGAAACAACATACGAATAATAGGGGTGTCAGAACAACAGAAAGAGGAACAAGGATTAGAAAACCTACTCGAAGAAATAATATCAGAAAGCTTCCCTGAGGTGGGGAAGAAAAAAGTCACACAAGGCCAGAGAGTCCAAAACAAGGTGAGCCCGAAAAGACCCACACCAAGACACATCATAATTACCATGGCAAATGTTCAGGACAAAGAGAGAATCTTACAGGCTGCAAGAGAGAGACAGAAAGTTACATACAATCTCCCATTTTGTTACATACA
>NW_006288889.1:2771269-2773538 GCF_000327345.1 Myotis davidii | reverse complement strand
CCGAAGGACTTGTATGCATGCATATAAGCATAACCAATGGACATAAGACACTGCGGGGTAGGGGAGGCCAGGGGATTGTCAAGGGCGGGGGAGAAAAAGGACACTTATGTAATACCCTTTGTAATACTTTAAGCAATAAAACAATTAAAAAAAGAGAGAAAATAAAATAGAAAATAGTCTGAGCACACAGAGTTTCCTTAGCTATTTCTTCATGTATCCGGCACACATAATTGTCTCAAGAATGTTCTTAAAATCTTTTACTTATTTGTTGATAATAAGTTGTGTATTTATAATCCATAATTTATGGGCAAAATACACAAATTTTTATCTTCCAAAATGTTCTCTTCCAAGCTGTGCTAGGTCTTTCCTCTGAGAAAGAAGGCAGTGGTTTTGTCCTTATTCACAGATTTTTCAATATCTCTGAGGTGAGAGGGTAGCTCCCCATGGTCCCTGCAGTGACACAGTTGGTTAGCTGGTTAGTCATAGTAGGAAGGGAGCAAAGGGAGGCCGGCAGCACAGGCATGTCACTGGGTAGTTTCACCAGGAAGCTGCTGCTGCACCCTCCCCAGGGAGCCACCCCCATTCCCTGAAAATCACTAGGGAAGGACTGGACAAAGGCGAGATGGGCGCATGAGCAGTAAAGTTGGGGTGACATAGGAAAGGTGCCTGTCAGTCAAACCTGAAACAGAGATCGTTGGCCAGAGGGGCCAGGGACACTGCAGACCACCAAATCTGGGGGCTCATAATCACACGACAAAGGGATTCTCACTCTCTAGGCTCTCTTGTGGCTCCCTGGCATGCGCCATGTCCCCAGAGGCCACATGGCTCGTCCAGGGGACCCCACGCCCAGCAGACTGGTGGACTGCAGTTGGAAACACAGGCCAGGCCAGCCGGACGCTGCGCTGGATGGTGCAGACGTGGGAAGGAAATTGGGCAATAGCTTTGGCCTTAGCTCTGCTGGGAGTGAAACGGGACTGCTTCCCAGGTGGGACGGAGGGACGGGACCTCGGAAACTCGGGTTTGATTCCCAGACATAGAGCTTTCTACACTCTCCAATCCTCCCATGCGAGTCTCAGAAAATTCCTTTTCTCCTGGCATGGCAACCAGTGGAGACAAGGAGAGCCCCCGCTGATAACAACAGTGCCAACCAGGTCCATTCTTCTGAGAACAGAGTAGCACTGGGAAACACAGCCTTATGGGAAATGCTAGACTCTAACTAATCTAGCTATTCTGCCTCGTATGGCAACCTTCTGTACCATTTTAATCTTAGAGTTTCTTTTCCAGATCTGTATGTTTTTCTTAAAGTGTGGCAGCAGGAGTCACATGACATTATTCTCGGTGGGCCATTTTCTCCAAGATACAAAGCTTACCCCGGGAGAACTGAAGTCACAGCAAGAGAGAAGTGTTTCCTGAGTGGCCGGCACTGGCCCAGAGGACCTGGTCACAGCATGGCTGCGATGTGGATGTGCGGTTCACAAAGCAGCTCCCAGGGCGGGCAGAGGGGCAGGAGCAAGAACAGCCAGGGCTTCGGAGCTCAGGGGAAGCCGGAGGGGGAGGTTCCAGTCAGAATGAGCTAGCAGCTAGTGGTCGCGCAGGCTCAGTGAAACCCTGCTTTACCCAGGCGGGTGCTTTGTGCATTTTACAATCCCCATCCCGGGACCCAGCACAAACCCACCGGTCATTTGGGAGCAGATGGGAAGGTGTGCAGAAACCTGTGCTCAGAGCAAATTCCCAGGTGACTCATATGCATAAGAAAGTTTGAGAATCATTGATATAGACGTTGGCATAGTAAGTAAGTGTTATTTTTCCAAGGGTTATTCTTGCTCTTAGGAAAACATTTAGTGTGCCCATTTGTCCAGAAAATAACCTTTTACACCTTTCACTTATCCAACTGCCTCTAATGAAAGCCCCTCCCCATCCCCAAGAAGACAATTTAAAATTGTGTGGCCAAAAGCAGGATGGCCCATTGCATGTTCTTGTCCAGTGAGCTTGAATGCACACTCACAGCCTTTCAGCTCTCAGAGCCTTGGCTCCAGTCACTTCAAGTTTAGGGGAAGCACCGGTTCAGGCCATTGTTGTTGTTTGGATTTGTTCGCAGATCTGAGCCATCACATTTCTTTGGAAGAAGAAAGTGGGAGGAAGCCCCTCGTTCCCTCAAAAAACCTTCCAACCACTTGGCTGCTGGAAATCTGTTTTTCTCAGATGAGGCCCAAATGCTAGGGCTCGGAGAGACCTAATACATCAACATGTAAAGTGCTTACTCTGAACT
>NW_006288889.1:2766735-2770969 GCF_000327345.1 Myotis davidii | reverse complement strand
GGGGGGTGGGGGACGGGGGGTCAGGGAGAGGTGGGGGGTCAGGGAGAGGTGGGCAGGTGGGGAGTGCACAGCAGCAGGGCTGGCTCACTTCAGGGCCTCCCCTTCATCCTTTTCCAGAGGTCATTCCTCTGTGTCCCCGCCCCCTGCCCCCCGGAGAGAACAGCCATTTGAAGATGATGGCTAGTGCTAGCAGAAGGATAGCGATCCCAGCTAGTGGAACCATTCGCTCAAAATGTAGCCTCTTGTCTGAAAGGGACAGAGGAAAGATTGCTTCACTTTGCCCAGATGATAGGCCAAACCAGGGAGCCTGAGAGTCCATAAAACGCCTCAGCCACCCTGCATCTGCCACACAGAAAAGGAGAGGCTTTCTATTTTCGCTGCTCTGCAACTCCTCCCTGAGCTGCCTTAATGAAGGGTCACTCCAGGATTTTCAGAGTTTTCTTTGGTGGCTTCAGAGGGAAAAGATAGGAGGTGGCTTTGTACAAACAGGAACCTCACCCAGAAAGCCAATCTCAGATTTCACTCAGTTCTTTTGCCAGCTGAGGCGGCTGCAGGAGGGGGGTGCGGGCGGGGAGGGAGCCTCGTGCTGAGGAATGTGCCCTTGAGAAGGCAGAGCCCCACCAAGCAAGGACTCACCAAAAGCAATCTCCGAAGGAAGCCTCCACCCGTGCCAGCGAAACACCCCGAGGCCTCACTTCTTACCCCCAGGATAAGGAGAGCAAACACTGGGCTGGAGCCGTGGTGGAGGGCGCAGTGCGTCCTGGGACCAAACCTCCTGCTCTCTGAATTGTGGGCAGGGCTCTGAGGATACCCCCAGGCCTCTGGACCTCTCTCAGCTCACAGGGGGGTGCTCGAGCCTCCCCCTCCGGGGACCCTGCACTGTCTTCAGGTGTCTCCTCAGCTCCCGGCCACCCCCAAGCCTGAAGGCACTCCAGGAGCCAAATGGAAAGTCAAACAGGCAGAAAGTTTAGCAAAAGATTAGCTCTCATTAAATCAGTTCACATTTTGTGCCCTGCAGGGCAGTATTTTACACGGAAGAACTATTATGAAGTTTACTCTGGCTTTAAAAAGTTGGTAATAAATTTACTAACGTAACAAATTTCAATTTGAACACAGTTTCTTCTCTAAACTTTTATAGTCAGCCCATATTTGATTAATCAAATTTATAATTATTGAGAAACTTAAATTCTCTTAAACTCTCCATTGCTATTTGCAGTCTTATTAAGACGTTTACTTGAAAATCATGGGACTATTTCAATTGCTTAGATATTCATTTTCTATTAGAACTATAAAGTTAATCTGTTGTCTCTAACAGTTTATCTTAAATAATACAGATATGTAAATTATCAGTTATGTACAAACTCATTAATTCAAAGATATTAATACCACAGATTAGATCTCACACATATTTCTATAGTTTTAGTCTCCCCACCATTGAAAGACATTTACCCACTGAGGAAATATGACATGCCACACAATTAGGGGGTGCCTTATCAACGTGGTCAGTGTTAATACTCAGCGATTTCAGGCAAGATGCAGTAATGGGGTGTGCCTGACCCTATTTTTGGCTCAATTAATAACCCCTCTGTGGTGGGCAGACATGAGCAGGGCAAGGATGACGGGCCAGGTACGGAAGGACAGCCCTGGGTGCCTAGCAAAGGACACTGTGGGGTGGGACCTCATCCCCTGTGTAACCTTCCTCCCTGAGCACATTACTTTAGACCCCTGACCTTTCCTCCCCAGAGGTAGCATCTAGGCCTCAGTTGTAGCTCAGCTCCAGGCCCAGAAGAGCAGCAAAACCAGACAAGTGACCCCACAGCTGACATCAGGCCCAGCTGCACTGGGTAATGACCCCCCTGCCCTGGTGCTGACCAATCATGGAGGCCATGACCCTGAAAAGACACGCCTGGAAAGCTACTGACTGTTCTACTGAGATCTTCCCAAGAAAAGCAGCTCTGACACAGGACTGGGTGAGGGTGGACTGCTGATCAACAAATACAGGCCCAGCCAAAACCGGTCTGGCTCGGTGGATAGAGCGTCGGCCTGTGGACTGAGGGGTCCCGGGTTCAATTCCGGTCAAGAGCATGTACCTTGGTTGTGGGCACAGCCCCAGTATGGAGTGTGCAGGAGGCAGCTGATCAATGTTTCTCTCTCAATGATGTTTCTAACTCTCTATCCCTCTCCCTTCCTCTCTGTAAAAAATCAATAAAATATATTTTAAAAAATTAGATAAAACACTTATGACTGAGGACCCAGTGGACTATGCCTTCAGGGAGATGCCTGAGCGTTTCCCTTTCCTCCCCCCACACCCCTTTTCCCCTTCCCTCCCATCCCTCAGGTGACTTACCGTTATTTTTCTCGCTCCCAAGCTCCTACGCCCTTCCTTTGCTTCTATAACTTGCTTTCTAAGCCCATTTATTTTAGGAATTGCTTTTTCTACCTCTGTGATTTTATATACAAATGTTCTCTGATAGTTGGAGTCTTGGCTTTGAATTCTTTCCTAGCTGGAACTCAAGTACCAACGTTGCTGAACCCAGGTCCGGTCCAACCCCACGGGTCTAACACTATGGCCGTTCCCACCACCTACAGCGCCATTACTCAAAGGAGGTACCAGGTGGTCCCAGAGGTAGAACTGATTTTGCAGAGACTAGTTATTAGGAAAAGGGCCTCCAGAAGCTGCACCATGATGCAGAACGTGAATTAGATCGTATATTTCTTTGGCTCCGAAGATATCGAATATTTATTTATTTAACTCTGAAGATCTTTGGACCTGATGGAATTGTCCATTCATTTTCAAGTACATTCTTTCTCTTCCTGAGAAATGACACCTGCTTGAATACTACTCTCCTCTCATGGCTTTGTGTGACTACTTCATCACAATTTCACCATCATTTGGCTGTCGTTGAGATTAAGTTGAAAACTGTTAAGAGGCTTCCTAAGAGCTATCTGAGGCTGATTCCTTGAAACACATGTGGATGATTAACTAGAGAGCTCCTTTAGTAAGAGCTGATCATGTTTTCCAGGCTACCTTAACTGGTCATTTCAGCCCTCATTTTTACCCATTTAGCCTTTGCTATTGTCAGAAATAAATGTAGGGGGATCATGTTAAAATAAAGCTCAAAAGAACAGAAGAGCCCACTGTTTTGTTTCACAAGGAAGGATCAGCTATACTCTGAAATTCCAGGTAGATAATGGGAAGTGTCCTTTAGGAACAAAAAATTAATGATCTTATGATCAGAAAAGTAGATTTTGGGAGCCGTCCAGAGATAGGGTAGAGCCCAATGGTAAGCTGAGCTCTAGGTACTTGCAGGTACAACGGAAGACAATAGGAATCAACCAACATGCCACAAACCAATCAACCAACTAAGCAAAATTATAGCAAAAAATAAAAAATAAAGTAAAACATGAGTGAGCTTAGTCTCAAATGACTAAATTACCTGGGTTTTAATCCTTGTTCTGTCACTTACCAACTGTGTCATCTTAGGCAGGTGATAACTGCTCTGATTTTTAGTTTATTTATTTGTTAGATTGAAACAATGCCTACCTTTCAGATAGAGATGTATAGGCCAAAAGGGAGGCTTGTCCTGTGCTTAGGGCACCGGAAAAGAAGAACTGCAAAATAAAGGCTTGGTTTGTTAATGTGGCATTTTATAATTCAAAAGAAAAAAGATTAATGTTGTATTAAGAAAAGGAATAAGAATTATACTGTATTTCCTAACATATTTTATGCTTAGTTTTATAATTTTAATCTTCTTTTCATCAGATATATGTGTACACACACACACACACACACACACACACACGCACACACACTAGTGGCCCAGTGTACGAAATTCATGCATGTGGCGGAGGGTTTCCCTCAGCCAAGCCTGCACCCTCTCCAATTGGGGACCCCTTAGGGCAGCGGTTCTCAGCCTGTGGGTCACAACCTCTTTGGCAGTCGAACGACCCTTTCACAGGGGTTGCCTAAGACCATCCTGCATATCAGATATTTACATTACGATTTATAACAGTAGCAACATTACAGTTATGAAGTAGTAACGAAAATAATTTTATGGTTGGGTCACAACATGAGGAACTGTCTTTAAAGGGCCAGAAGGTTGAGAACCACTGCCTTAGGGGATGTCCAACTGCCAGTTTAGGGCCCGATCCTGCCCCAGGCCTTCATCACCCTGTTGTCAGTGTCCATGGGTTATGCATATATGCATACAAGTTATTTAGTTGTTTATTTGAA
>NW_006288889.1:2764797-2766120 GCF_000327345.1 Myotis davidii | reverse complement strand
ACCTTAGGTTCTGCCTTCGCCATTCACCCAGATTAGGTTCTGATTGGTCGGTTTCTATGCCAGTCAGCATCAGAAACTCCGCCTCCTATGCAGCCATTGGCTCCTTGCAGTTCACCAGATTTGGTTCTGATTGATCGTTTTCTATGCCAGTCAGTGTCTCCAGGCCTATCTCTGGGCCTGATCAGAGAGGTGGGGCTGATGAGCAGCACCCCCTGGCTGCTGGTGAGACCTAAAGAAAAAGAGAGGCATGGCTGCTGGCAAGGCCCAGTGTGTGTGTGTGTGTGTGTGTGTGTGTGTGTGTGTGTGAGAGAGAGAGAGAGAGAGAGAGAGAGAGAGAGAGAGAGAGAGAGAGAGATCCATAACACTACCAGAGACTGTTATCTGACTCAGTCCCAAGAGTTATATGAGAATTATATATGTGAGAAAATTAAAAGTTTGGTAAATACAATAATACAATAGCTGGATGATAATTTTTAGTGTGAGAGGGACAAAACATTAATAGAAAACAAGAGTTTCATAGTTGCTTTGCTCACCCCTACCTGCCAGAGGAAATTCATCCTTGACTAATGGCATTCAGGCCTCCTTTATCTATACAATTGATTCCTGGAGCTTAGTATGCAGACTGTGTAAAGAGTAAGGAGAGCCCTAACTGGTTTGGCTCAGTGGATACAGCGTCGGCCTGCAGATTCAAGGGTCCCAGGTTCAATTCTGGTCAAGGGCATGTACCTTGGTTGCGGACACATGCCCAGTAGGGACTGTGCAGGAAGCAGCTGATCAATGTTTTTCTCTCATCGATGTTTCTAACTCTCTCTCCTTCTCCCTTCCTCTCTGTAAAAAATCAGTAAAATATATTTTTTTAAAAAAAGAGTAAGGAGAGAAAACTTAAAAAGGAAAAAAAAAGATCACTTGTTGCAGAGAAGAAAGATTAGATGTGGAAAGAAACAGAAAGTATGGAAAAGGAATCTAGACCTTGTGTGGTGACTAGGTTAGGAACCTTTTGGGAGCCTTGGATAAAAGAATGACTTTGAGTACCAGCACACTGTCGTAGGTCCTAAGAATAAGAAAGATATGCAATTGAGTTTTAAAGTGTTTGTTACATTTATCTTTGAATGTTCTTAATATTTGGCCTTTTTACAAGAGAAAAGTAAAGAACTAAACTATTTTTCGGCTACTTGTTTTATTGCTTGACTATTTATTGTATCTTTGACTCCAAGTCTGTGGTGGGATGAGTTTTGAGGTGAGAACAAGCCATTTTGGTTTATGCAGGTTACATTATTATATCTATTTAATTCCAAATACACAGAGAAAAGCAAAAGGGTATTA
>NW_006288889.1:2735702-2764769 GCF_000327345.1 Myotis davidii | reverse complement strand
AAAGAGAGTAAGTTCAGGCAATGAAGAGAAGCGCATCAGAATGAAAAACACTTAAAATAAGGCATGGATCAGTTCAATGAGTGTGGGCTAAGGACCTGCTGTGTTGTAGGAATGGGGATGGAGAAGGCAATGCTTATAAACAAAGGTCTCTCCTTCAATCAGTATCATTGCAGGTCCAAAGGAAGTTTGAAAGGGGTATATTTTGTTTGGAAATAATCGTAGCAATTAACATGTGTTGAGCAGTTACTAATGATGAGCAAAACCTTATAAGCTTTCCGGGAAGTATATCTCTTATTTTCCCAATAACTCATATGCTCGTCATCATTATCTTTGAGATGGGAAATAAAGATTAATTCCCCAATATTATAAACTTAAAAGCTGATATAAAAACCCAGGTAATTGGGTCCCAGAACCCACACTCTAAACTATTAGTCTATATCTACCTCCACCAAAACGAACATTTTGACACTTCCTCTTCTTGGCACTTATTCCCCCATGTTTGATCTCAGCAATTCTTGTTACATTTCCTACTTGACACACCACTTTAAAAGCCCCCCAAATTTTTTTGTTTCTTGAGGTATGCCTGTAGTGCTATGAACTTCCCTCTCAGGACTGCTATGTCTCATAGATTTTGGGTTGTTGTGTGTTCATTTTCATTCGTTTCCAAGAAGTTTTTAATTTCTCCCCTGATCTGATTGGTAACCCATTCATTGTTTAATAGCATGCTATTTGGTCTCCATGTGTTTGAATGTTTTTGAGTGTTTTTTTACTGTAGTTGATTTCTAGTTTCATGCCATCGTGATCCGAGAAGATGCTTGGTATGATTTCAGTCTTCTGAAACTTACAGAAACTTGGTTTGAGACAGCATGGAGGGACCAAGACAGTATTATGCTAAGTGAAATAAGCCAGTCAGAGAAAGACAAGTATCACATTATCTCACTCATATATGTAGTCCAAGGAACAAAATAAACTGATGAACAAAATAGACCCAGACACAGAAGTATGGAACAGACTAATGAATCTCAGAGGGAAGTGGGGAGGGGAGATGGGGAAAGATTAACAAAAGAATTTATATGCATATATGCATGGATACAGACAATAGTGTGGTGAAGGCCTGGGTGGGGGGTTGGAGGTAAAGTGGAGGGGGGTTCACTGGGAAAAAGAGGGGACATTTTCAACAATAAAGATAAATTTAATAAAGTAAATCCCAGTAGCCATAAGGTATATGTATCTGAACAAGCTTTCATTGAATTATGTTCAAATCTGCTGTCCATTTATACATGTGTAATTGGGTGTGGGTAATTGGATTATTTGCAAAATACTGAGGCACATGTCTCTAAATATCACATAAATATAAAATTCCCTCCTCATTTTTCTTTCATCCTTTAACAAACACTTCCCCACCCTGTACTCAATCATACACTTTCCTTGTTACCAGCCTGTGCAAGGATGTTACATTTTCTGAATATGTTTTCTAACTGCTCTTTCTGAGTCATACTTACCATTCTTATTTTTGGTTTCCTTATTCTCCTTTGTATGAGATATCTAAGTTTCAGAGAAACTCATGCTTATTTCCTTATCTTATACAAAACCAAACATTCCCTCAGAACATTTACAAAGTCTTATATTTAACCAAGATTGATGGAGCAGAACTTGATATATGTGGCTCCTTTATCTGAGCATGTTTACGGTAAAGCTGAAATCATTTTGCTAAGTGTGTTAGGCATTATATCAGGCTTTAGAGGAACAAAGATGAATAAGACTTGGTAGGAAATGATTCAGTGGAAGATTTGTTAATGGACCTTGTGTACCCCACACATTTAGCGAATGACTAGGGAAGGGAAACCCAGCCAGAGAAGCAAGGAACCTATCCCTGCAGGAGCCACATCTCCATATATGAAGATTGAATGACTTGGCCATTTGTAAAAATAACCAATAGCAGTCGAATGCCTACTAAGTGACAGACATAGTTTTAGGGTTTTTGAGTTTAATTTTTAAAACTCACCGCACTCTTATGAAGTAGATATGATTATCATTGCTATTACCACCCCCAGCCCATATAGAGAAAAACCGAGGCACTGAGAAGAATCGTAACTTGCTCAAAGCCACCTCGCTGGCAGGGGATGAAACCACACTTTTAAAACAAAAGTTCTGACTGCAGAATTTGCACTTGTCACACCAAAGTCACATGCTTCCACTAATTGGGTAGTCTCAGGCAAGTCATTTTATTAAAAGTAAAACAATAGTATTTGTTCTACTTTGGAATAGTGATCACAATGAATTCAAGCACTGCATTACTCTAACAAAGCAACAGTAAACCTTGCACTCACTGGAGTGCCACTTGGCAGGCCATATATCAAGAAGCCTAGTTAGATGCTATTGATTCATTCACTTCTTAATCCATCCAAGAAGGAATTACTGGACATTTATTATGGTTATGACCATCCTAGCTAGAGCTAGTGAGAAATCCATGAACACAACACTTCTAGACCTCATGAAGATTACACTATAGATAGAAGAAACAAACAATGAATACATGAATAGGCAAATAAATTAACCTACTTATCATGGTAGGTTATATCACATAAATAAAAAAACACTCTCTGCTTTTTTAAACCATTATCACCATAATATAAATATATTTTTCATGTTGTAAAGATGTAATGGATTATTTAATTTATTTTTTAAAATTTGAGGATATGCATCATCTTTTGAAAAGCAGTGCATGCCCATGCTGTGATAGCCACCTGCTATGTCAGACATCATTCAATCTGTGCCCCTGGTAGTTGTGGGGGAAACTGGGCTCCTCCAGCCGGGGCACCGGTGTGGAGCTAAAGTTGGAAGGGAGCAGAGCGAGGAGCTTGGTTTGCTGACACTCCTGTTTACTGGTGAGGACAGTGGTAAGCAATGTCCTTCAGGGCCTGTGAAGTCCAGCTCCTGATACAAAACTGGCATCATCGCTAATGCGTTTGAGTTCCAGCTGAAACTCAAACAGCTGAAAGCAGCAGCAGCTTCCTCAGGCCCCCTCCGGGGGTTGTAGGCATCCTACGTGAGCATTTAACCCCAAGCCCGTCTCTCCTTCTCTCCCAATGATGTGAGGACCTGTAGAACAGCAATTAATATATTCCCGTACACTAGATAGTGGACTCTGTTGCTTGCAACTGAGGTCCTAACCTGCCACATCAGTGAAGCGTTTCTGCCCAGAGACCTGGGGCATGTGAGACAATCCCTTCCAACAGAGAGGATACACATGTTTGCACCTCTCGTCACTAAGAAGCAAGCGCGAGAGCTGGTAGACAGGCCTTTTTGGGTTTTAGAGCTAGCGTATTCCTTAGTTAGGAATACTTATCTGATCCAGCTGTCAAGTGGCACAGAAGGGTGCCAAGTGTGAGTGGGACTCAGCTCAGAGAAGGGCTCTCAACAGTGCCAAGCGGTGTTGCCCTCACAGAGGAAACCCGTGCAGTAGAGATGCCTGTTGCAGGAAAAATGCAATATGGAGTCTATGGCAAGACTGTAGAAGAGCCACGATATTAACACCCTAGCCATACCATCTGCAGCAGAAAATTTCACATTATTTTTAAAACAACTTTTTAAAATCTTGGTGTCCCACTGTGATCTGATAGCCTCTAACCCTGGGACAGCAAATAACTGTGCTGCCAACATGTCTATCATGAATTGAGTTCCATCAGACCTCCATTGATCCAGAAAGTCAGGTGGGCTGAGCAAAATAAAAAACATCAAATCGGTATATCTAGAATCAGGCCTGACTATGGGCACAAGTAAACTGCGCACACAGGTGGCATGCAACTACATCTCTAGGTCCTTCAGTCCAGGGATAGAAATGACTCCTCCTTTACTAGCCCCACTTTGTTGACATGTCTAATTTTGTCTTCAGCTTTATAGATAGATTCTTCCCAAAACAATCCTTAATGACCAATATTTGAGGGTCTCATGGTTTCCTGAAAGAACCCTGAGAAGCACGGGGAGGAGTCACCTGCCTCAGGTGAGCCATCTCCAGAATCACACTGATGCAGATGACCCTCAACTCTTCATCAGGTGGATCTTCCATTCTCTTAAACATCTACTTCTTAACAAGACATCCAACTTCCTTGTTGTTTCCAGATCAGTTAGCCTTATCAGCATGTCATTGATGTAATGGACCAGCATGTCCTGCAGGATGATAAAATAGCCAAAGTCCTTGTAGCCTAATTTATGGAATAAAACTGAAGTGTTATAGTTTAAAACCAAATGGTGAGCCCTAGCTGATTTGGCTCAGTGGATAGAGTGTTGGCTTGTGGACCAAAGGGTCCTGGGTTCAGTTCTGGTCAAGGCCATGTACCTCAGTTGCAGGCTCCTCCCTGGCCTAGTCCCTGGTCAGGGCATGTGCAGGAGACAACCAATCAATGTGTTTCTCTCACATTGATGTTTCTCTTTGTCTTTCCCTTTCTCTTTCACTCTCCCTAAAAATCAATAGAAAAATATCCTCAGGTGAGGATTAACAACAACAACAACAAAAATAAATAAAATAAATAAAATAAATAAAACAAAATGGTAAAACAAAATCTGATGGAGTTCACTCTTTGCATCACTTGAATCCATTTGCCTTATATAACAAGGTAACCCTATCTGGGAACATCTACTTCAGGGTTCTGGGGGAATCTTTAAAGAGGAAGGCAGGTTAGTGCGATAAATGGTGGCCCCCACTCCTGCATCAGTCTTGGGGTTGTAACTAATACCTTTCCCATGTTATTGTCACATAAAATCCTGTGCATCTAGGTAGCTTTTCTAGGGGGCGGGGGGCTCAGACCCACATTCCTAATGGCTTTGGACCATTGCTTACTGTGCTCTTCCAAGGCCGTGGCTGCTATTAGATATAGAGGGCAATGCAATGGTGATAAGGATGCTCAAGGATCTTGATGAGAGCTGCAAGGGACTTAGTGAGAATTTCAAGGATCTTGGTGAGAATGTCAAAGACATGAAAAAGAACCAGTCAGAAATTGAGCATATACTAACTGAAATAAAGAATATCATACAGAGATTCAACAGTAGAGTAGAGGATTCTGAGACTCTAATCAATGATTTGGAATATGAGAAAGCAAAATACACCCAATCAGAACAACAAAAAAAACAAGGAATCCAAAAATATGAAGATAGCGTAAGAAGCCTCTGGGATAACTTCAAGCGTACCAACATTCACATTGTGGGGTGCCCGAAAAAAGAGAGAGAGAGGGAGAGAGAGAGAAAGATATTGAATATGTATTTGAAGAAATAATGACAGAAAACTTCCCCTACCTGATGAAAGAAATAGACTTACAAATCCAGGAAGCACAGAGAGTCCCAAACAAGAGGAACACAAAGAGGCCCACACCAAGCCATAATCATAAATAAAATGCAAAAGGTTAAAGACAAGGAGAGAATCTTAAAAATAGCAAGAGAAAAGCAGTTAGTTACCTACAAAGGAGTATCCATACGACTGTCAGCTGATTTCTCAACAGAAACTTTTCAGGCCAGAAGGGAGTGGCAAGAAATATTCAAAGTGATGAATAGCAAAGACCTACAGCCAAGATTACTCTACCAGCAAAGCTCTCATTTAGAATTGAGGGTGAAATAAAGAGCTTCACAGACAAGAAAAAGCTAAAGGAGTTCACCATGACCAAACCAGCATTACATGAAATGTTGAAGGGTATTCTTTAAGAAGAGGAAGAAGAAAAAGGAGAAGGAGAAGAAGAAAAAGAAGAAGAAAAATATATGAATGATAAAAAGGCAATAAATATATATCAATAATTGAATCTCAAAATAAACAAACAAGAAACCTAATGAATAAAATAAACTGAAGAATAAAATGGAACCAGAGGCATAGAAACATGGTACAGACTGACAAATCTCAGAGGGAAGGGGGGAGGGGAGTGCAGGAAGAGATTAACCAAGTAACTTATATGCATATATACATTACCTATTGAGACAGAAAATAAGGTGGTGAAGACCTGGGATGGGGTGGAAACCAGGTGGAGGGGGACAATGAGGGGAAAAGGAGGACATCTATAGTACTCTCAATAATAAAGATTTTTAAAAAATACTCAGCAAAAACATATTACAGAAGCTCTCAATAACCAGATGAAGAATAATTCAGGACATCAGCAATCCCAGTTTCCTTTATTATTACTTGGTAATTGCTTGGAAAAATTTTCATGAAAACAGGAACAAAAACTATGTATGAGCTAAATAATGGGAAATTTTCTTCATCAAAATGATTTATCACCAGTCCTGAGTGCTTCACTTGCTCAGGATGTGACCAACCCAAAATACCCAATCCCAGGATATCATCCAGTTTATTAAATTGAAAATCTTTTATCATGAAGTAATGATGATTTACTATCACTGGATAGCAATTTATTGTATGTTTCCTCATGTGGATTTGAGTTATGTCTAGTGTCCTTTCATTTCAGCCTGAAGGACTCCCTTTAGTATTTTTTGAAGGGCAGGTCCACTATCAATGACTTCTCCCAGTTTTGTGTATCTGAGAACATCTTAATTTCTCTTTATTTTTAAAAGGCAGTTTTGAGGGCTTAAAATCCTTGATTGACAGTTTATTTCTTTAAGCACTTTGAATATGTCATACAATTGGACCTCCATGGTTTCTGATGGGAAATCAGCTGTTAATCTATTTAGGATCCTGTGCATGTGATAAGTCATTTGTCTCTTTCTGCTTTCAGGGTTACCTCTTTGTCTTTGTCTTTTGACAATTTGACTAAGATGTGTCTCAATATGGACATCTTTGGTTCATCCTACTTTGAGTTCTTTGAGCATCTTGAATGTGTAGATTAATGTTTTTCACTAAATTTGGGACATTCTCAGTAATTATTTATTAAAATATTTTTCTTTCTTCTCTCCTGGAGCTGTCATTATTCATAACTTGATGTGTTTGATGGTGTCTCATTGGTCTCTGAGGATCTGTTTATTTTTATTCATTTCTTTTTGTTCATTTTATTGGACAATATTTATTGACTTATTTTCAAATTTGCTGACTTTTTGTCTTCTAATAGCTTAAATCAACTGTTGATTATTGCTAGTGAATTTTTTATTTTGGGTATTATACTATTAAACTTCAGAATTTCCATTTGGTTCTTTTTAAAAATAATAATTTCAGTTGTTTTATTGATAGTCTGTATTTGGTTAAATATTATTACCATATTTTATTTAATTCCTTAGGCATGGTTTTCTTTATGTTTTTGAACATATTTATGATGGCTGATTTAAAGTCTTTGTCTAGTAAGTCAAGCATTAAATCCACTTCAGGGATAGTTTTGATAACTCCTTATTCTCCACTGTATAACCGTACCCTCATGTTTCTCTTTGTGTCTCAAAATTTGTTGTTGTTGTTGAAAACCAAACATTTCAGGTCGCATAATGTGTCAACTCTGAAAATCTCTCCCATCCAAAATTTTTGTTGTTGCAGTTTGCAGGTTTTTTTTGTTTTGTTTCTTTTGGCTGTTTGTTTAGTAAGTTCCCTGGATTATTTGTTAAAGTATGTATTTCCTGTAGTGTGCAGCCATTGAATTCTCTGCTCTATTAGCTTAGTGATAATTGGTCAGAAATTTCTATAAATGCCTCAAGCCAGTGACTTTGTTTATTTGTTGACTTATGCCTTCAATGCTCAGACAGTTTACAAGTCTGCCTTAGCCTTTATTTCCTGCTTGTGAAGGAATTTTAAGGTGACCAGAGTAACTGGGACTGTCTCAGGTCTATTGTACACATGTGTGAGGACTTCTAAATCCCCAGGAACATCATAGCTTTAAAAGCCCCTATGAATATACCATTTCCAAGATCTTCCTTTAAAATGTTTGGCTAGTTCTTGTTTTCTATTCAAATGGTATTGAATAGCCTTGGGCAGGTACAATATTAAACAATTGCTACTGATTCTTTTTGACAGACAAGCTGAAGATAGACAGTTTCTCGCTGAGCAAGCTCACTTTCCCTCTCCTTCTCCTCTTCCTTCTTCTTCAGTGTCTTATTGATTCTTGAGCATTTGCATTTTTATGAATTTTAAAATAGTCTTTTAAATTTAAAACTTTAAAATCTCTATATATTGAATATGTTTAGATTTCTATTTAAATTTTATTAAATATATAAATGCCTTCAGGAAGAATTATTATATTTATTAGAGGCCCGGTGCATGAAATTCATGCAAGGGGTGGGGGGTCCCTCAGCCCAGCCTACATCCTCTTCAACCCGGGACCCCTCAGGGGATGTCCAACTGCCTCTCACAACCTGGGACAGCTGGCTCCTAACCGCTCACATGCTTGCCTGCCTGCCTGCTTGATTGCCCCTAACTCCTCTGCCTGCCTGCCTGATCATCCCTAACCACCTTTGCCTGCTTGATCTCCCCTAACCACCTCTGCTCCCCTGCCTAATCACCTCTAACTGCTCCCCTACTGGCCTGATTGCCCCTAACTGCCTCTACCTCCACCCGCACCCAGGACCCAGGGTTTCTTCCTCCAGCCGGTCCCAGGCACCCAGGACCCGGACTTCCCTCCCTCTGGCCAACTGCAGGCACCCAGGACCTGGGCTGGCTTCGCCCGGACAGGCCACAGCCGGAGGGGACCATGGGCGGGCGACTTTGCCCGGGCCATAGCCACAGGCACCCGGGACCACAGGGCAGGTGGCTTGTCCCTTTCCCAGGATGGGCCACAGGCACAGGCACAGGAGCAGCTGCTGGTACTCAGGACTATGGGGTGGGATGCTTGTCCCTCTCCTGGGCCGCAGCCTGGCTGTTCCCCATTCCTCCCTTGAGAGCTCATTTGTGCCTGGCTGGTCCCCATTCCTCTCTCCCCAGTGTTGGTGTCTGAGCAGTTACAGCGTGATGAGGTGAGGGTGTGACAATGTGAGGCTGTGATGACCGTCTGCATATTAGCTCTTTATTATATAGGATTATGTTGAGTATTTTTATCTTCTAACTTTGAGTTCTTATTAATTTTGTCCCAACAATTTTCATAATTTTCTCTAAAATGATCTGGTACACTACTTATTTTAGAGGGGAAAAGTCCAATAATACCAAATAATAGTATAAATATGAAATAACAAGAACACTAACACACTTTTAATGCTTATGTAAATTTCTGTCCTATATGGCACTATATTTTAAATTTTACTGTTCACATACTCTATGATTTAGTAATTGTATTTTCCTAGAAAATATTGGATAGTTTTTAGACATGGTAAGCAAACTGTGGTGTATTTTCATAATGGAATATCATGCAGAAGTAAAAATGAAAGGACTGCAGCTAACTTTAATAATATAGAGGCACCTTAGGAACATAATATGTAGTAAACAAATATCAGTTTCAAAAGACTACCTATGGCATAACACCACTTTTTTAAAGTTTAAAAATAAACAAGGTGGAACAATATATCATATAAGAATGCACACATTTGGAATAAAAGCATAAACATAGAAAAATAAAAGTAAAATTTAGAACATGGGCCATCACAGGGCACAGTAGAGAAGCAGGAATTGGGATAAAGAAAGAACACATGCAAGGATGTAAAAATTGTTCTGGTTTTTCAAAGGGGTTGTATGTTTTATGCACAGCTGTCATATAGAAAAAAATAAGCATTATATATTGATTTAATCTTTAATTTTCTTAACTCTGATCAAATCCTAGTCAATCTCTATGTAAAGTGCTAACAGATTTTTCTTTTTAGCTTGGCTCTCAAAATACTGTGTTTTTAGTGATGAATACTAAAATATTCACAGATAAATTGATGTGCTCTCTGAGATTTTTTCATAAAATAATCTGGATGATGAGATGCCAAGGTGTGGAGGGCACAGCTGAAATGAAGTTGGTCCTACATTAATATTCACTGAAGCTGGTGATGGATACTCTTCAACTAACTATAGTCTTTTTATTACTTTTGTCTACATTACAATTTCTGACATTAGAAAGTTTTTCTCTTAATCCCAGCACCCACATAAGAAATTGAAGCAGTGATAGAAAAAGGTAGGTCTACTGAAGCAAGTGGTGCAGAACTGGGAGCTGTGTGACCTTGAGCGGAGAAGTGTACACAGGCAGGTGACCCCAGGGCCGGGCAAGTTCCAGTCAGGTCATAATGTATTGTCTTATACCAAAGAGCTCATTGCTATTTTATTTTATTTGTTTTTCATCTTGAAAGGTAGCAAAAACAAATGGAAAATTACTGGTTCAGTTTTAGCAGTGCTGTCAACAATTAAATAGCTTCCTCTCTTTAGGAAGTATGAGGAAAATTGTCCATATTTGCTATCTTTCCTATCTCACACCCAATCCCTATAGGGCCTGCACAGAAATCTCATTCAAGGAGTAGGTCAGAGTTCCCTGAACCAGTTTCACGAAGAAAATATTGTTAGTACCTTAGTTTCTTCTCTCTCTCTCTCTCTCTCTCTCTCTCTCTCTCTCTCTCTCTCTCTCTCTCACACACACACACACATGTTCCTGGATAAATAAAAAATAAGGGTAGCTGTTTCTTATTTTATTTTATTTGGGCCTGATAGATTTTTGCCTGGGGTTTTACATGCATCACTTATTTATGGTAACTTAGCTAAATTATAGCTGTTATTTGATGCCACATCCTAAACCAATATTATATCGAGCACATTAAATGAAATGTATTCTAAATAATGGAATGGAAGGAATCTTGGGAATTTTAGAAGAGTTTTGCAAAAGTTGGAAGTAGTTTAAAAGCAAACAAAAAGACAATTCATGGGGTAAGGAAGGGTTTTGAACATACAGCTAAATGAATGTATCCTAAGACATTTGCCGAGAAAGGCAGTGGAAATGAATTAAGGCCACTGCAGATCTCACTCTGGGAATCAGCTGGGTCGGGATGGTATGTGGCTTCTTTAAGTGGCAAATCTATTAAAAACAAGTACCATGGAGTCAAATTAGATGCAAATTTTAGCAGCAGACAATCCTCTGGATGAGGCGGATCCCTTTGCCAGCAAAACAGGAGCTTTCTGCATTGCAGTGCTCAGTTTTCAGCGACGGGAATCAAGGTTAAAACAATGCAGTCACTTTCCCTCATTTCTGTTCATTTTAACCTGCTCTAAGCACTTTGTTTTAGGCGTTGTCTTTAAATTATTTGTTTCAATTACAACTCAGTAGCTTGAGAAAACTGATCATATTGCAAATAATTCTTGTCCATAGACATGCAAGTGGGTTCTGTGGGAAGGGGAGACAATCGCTTTCTCTTCCCACTGTGTTAAAAGCATGTTTGCCCCCACCAGCGTAATTTATTTTAACATTTCCGACTACCTATACATGTATGCACTTTGAATTTTCCTTTAAAACCTTGTATTGGTTTCCTCATTAATTAACGAGTTAAACACAATTTTTAACTGATAGATCACCCCTTCCCTGAAATGGCGGGCGGAGTAACGGTAATCATGACGCAGTCTGCAGCCCGGAAATACCAGGAGGCCCAATTCTGTACCTTATATGGACTAGACACTGAATCACCTATCAGCACCCACCGAGTGCCCCAAGCCCTCGTTCTTTCCTCAGTCCTTCCTTCAAAAGGAGTGCTCACCTCTGCCGGGGCGCTGCTCTCCCATTGCGAGACAGCCGGCAGGTCTTTCTCCTAATAAAGCCTATAATATCTGGTTCTCGGCTCCCGACTGATCTTTCATTAACAATTGTTTATTTTATTTCTAAAAATCGTGATTTTGCTTTTTAGAAAGAATACGCTTTCCCAGGGATAGTCAGTCTGACTCCAGAGCCCACCCCTCAGTGACAAACTATGCCAGCACCTTGACTCTGGCCAGAAGTAAGTTTATTCTGACTGATTCTTTGCAACCCGTGGCTGCATGTGTTTTTAAAACATGCAACACCTGACTATTTAGTCAGGGGTACTGACCTTTCCCCTGAGATTGTCAAATAAAAAATGACAACAGCCAATACAACAATAGCCATCCAGTGTGAGTGAATCAAAATTATACCTTTTCTTGGTCAGATCAGCCAAAAGTATATTTTTTGATGTGGTGCAGAATTTTAGTAATTTATGTGCCATGAGATGAGAAAGGTAGAAAATCACTGCTCTAGCAGCTTGGGGAGGTTAAACATACTCTTACCCCTTTCCTCCTCAAGTTCTGCCAAAGCCACCAACACCTCCTGTTTGCTCAAGACTGGAGCACAGCTCTCTACTTCTGAATTTGCCCAACTCTTGACCTCATTCAAGAATCACAACCATTCAAGAGGTAGGTAGAGTAGATGTCTACCCACAACTTAGTGATATGAACTAACTTGAGAGGTCAAAGGACTGAGGCAGCATCACACACACACGAGGGATGGAGCTGGTACTCCAACCCAGGCTTCTGATTCTGAATTCTTCCTTGTCGCTCTGTTGGAGGAGGCAGCTACCAGGTCATCCCCAGACAGATGGTACCGCCAGGTGACAACACTCGCTGAGTCCTGGGGAGAATCTGAAGCCCTGGCCTGCTCAGCCACATCTGACCACTTGGGACTTACTAGGTCCATTTAATGCAGCATCGCGTCCCCAGGGCTTTTTTGATGACAAAAAGTGTTCATGACCAGCCTCCCACAGCCTCCCCAGTCAAGGCCATGGTCTTTGCCCTCAATGGCTGTCAGCTGTATTTCCATTGTCAGCACCCTTCACAGTGCAGTGTTTCCAAACTCCCATGACTGCGGAGTTTGTCTGCTTGGAGATGTTAACATAAAAACATTCAAACCTGTAAAGAATTTTTGTGAGTTTATTTGAGCCAAACTGTCGACAATTGTGGGGAAGCAGAGCCTCAACAGATTGGGATAATGCGCCAGAGAAGGGCGGTTTTCACCTTGTTTTATACATGACAATCCAGGGAGGAGACAAAGGTGGGTGACATGAAATCCACTGGTGATAGATTAGGGAGGTGAGAGAAAGCAAAGGGGAGGGAGGGAAAAACCCCTGGGATTGGATTAAAAAGTCAAATGATAGACACACGCTTCTTTCACTTAGGTGGGTGCAGGACAGGTAACAGTCAGCAATTAACAGGACAACAACAGCAATGAAGGAATCTGTGGGCTCTGTCCTGGCGCCCAGGGCATTTGCTGTGCCCTGAGGGGTCTGGAAACAGGGAAGTTACAAGTTACCCTGACATTTCACAAAGATGTTATCCTAGATGCAAAAAGACAATAGGCTCAGTTAAGGTAAACATTGACTTTTATCAGGGAAGGTAAAGTGGTTGGTCTAGGGCGTGACTACCCACTATAACTGCTTGTAGTTAAAGTTTAAGTTCAGACCACCCTTTGTGGTTACTTTGGTCTGTGAGTTTGCAAGACCACCATACAGGCCTCCCCTGAGTTATCAGGTTAGCACATGGCCTTCCTCTTCTTCCACAGAGAACTCATTTGATCACCAAGATCTACGTTTTTTGAAAACAACATATAATTGACATAATGCAATATACGTATGATGTACTAAAGAATCATACACTGGAAACCTATGTAATTTTATTAACCAATATTACCCCAATACATTTAATAAAATAAATAAGTAAATAAATAAAATCAGACAGAATACATTTTATTTGTCTTTAAAAAAGTATTCATTATACAAATGATTAATCCCATCATCATCTAATTTTAGGTCATCCATTAAGTTGAAAAATCATATTTTTGAAATCTCATTGTCTTGCATTGAATCGATTTGTCCATTTTCTAACAAAGTTCTTTTTTGGTCGGATGGAGATTCTGTTCTTCCCACAGGTTCTTTCTGAGGCGAGGAAGAAGCATGTGGATCTGAGTCATTAAATTCCCAGTTCTCAGGGAGACGGTTTAGTTTGGTGGTTATGGACCAAACAAACCTGGTTTCCAAGGTCTTCCTTGGTAGGGGGGTGACCTTGCACCTGTTACTTAATCTCTCTAAATCTGCCTCTTGTCATTTCAGACAGCGTGAGGCTGCACGGTGTCTGCGAAGCATTTTGAGTAATGCCTGGCATAGAGCAAGTGCTCTGTAATGCCGGCTGTTATTATTGTTCTACTCAAGACTGATCCCTGGACACAGAGTGTAAACCTTGCCTTCAGGACCATCCAATTCCATCTGAGAGCTGTATTTCTGCGCCTGGAAATAATAATGATCATCTTGGCTGTTTATACCTGGTTCCAGTTATTTGCTGAACAAACCCCAACTTGAAGAAGGCCAGGCAGTGGGAAACTTTATTGCTAACCTTTCCTACTTACGTGAGCACTCCTGGCTTGGGAGCTCATTAGTGTCTCAGAAAAAACTTACTAATCAAATATTGTGCAGAGATGAAACAACATGCCACTCGCTAATGAAAGGCGAGAACAGCACTGTCGCAGGCAGCTGTCTGTTCTCCTGGGTTATTGCTCGGTTGGCCCTGAACAGTGACTGGTGTCCTGAGGGTGCTTCCCGCCTGCCCTCCTGGGCTTTCCAGGAGGAGTTAGAAATAAGCAGCTTGACAGAATTCAGTCAGGAGAAATTTAAATCCCATATAATAAAAGCCCAGAGACGGAACGGCAGAATGACCAGAATGACCGTTTGACCAGACACTTAATGCAGGAGCTGCCACCTGATGGTCAGTGCGTGGCGCTCCCACAGCAGGAGCAGCCTCTTGGCTGACCAAGATGAGAGGAGCTCCCACAGCGGGCTGATCCCGCAGGCCACCCCTCACCAGTGCACGAATCACAGCACCAAAAGCCGGCGGTTACTAAGCACCATCCTTGTGGGCGAAGGCCACGTACTCTCCATGGAATCTCAGATAATCCCAGATCCCGCCTCACAGCGTTGATCTAAGGGTTTCTATTCACAGCTTTAAACAAGGAATGAGATCATCAGCTTTTAAGTAGTTGAGGGAAACCACATGCTGCTGATCCTTTTTCGTTCTCTTCGTCCTGCCTTCTTGCGTGAAAACAAACACGTGGCTCCCACGGTCGCCCTGAGCGCTGGCCCAGAGCTCACAGCCCTCGGCTCCCAGTGAGTCTGCCTTCCCATGGCCACCACACCTAACGCCGCTGCCTGAGCCTCTTACTCACCGTATCACCGACTGAGCGCCCGCTGGGTCCCAGGCATCTTGCACTGAATCCATTTGTCCATTTGCAGAGCAGCAGGGAGCCGGGGGCTCTGTCCTATGGAGTGTGTGTTCCGCCAGGAGAGGACGGGGTGTGGGGAGGAAACAGCCTCGGACAGACATGAGGTGCAGCCGTTAGAGGGCACAGGCACCATGAAAACATGGGAATGAAGCCACATAGGGGCTCTGGGAGGGAGGGGCAAAGGGAGGCTCGCCGAGAGGAAGTGGTCTGATGGAGGAGAGCCAGGCGGACGCCTGGAGAGGGGCATCGGGCAGAGGGGCAGCGCACGGAGGGGCAGCGGGACAAGCATGAGGCCAATGGAAGGGGGTTGAGGCTGGGTGGGGCACATCCTGCAGCGATGGAGGGCCCGTGCGCACCTGGCATCCCCTGAGTACAGGGAGAGGCGCCGGGGGTGTAGGTGAGGACCCACTGGGCTGACACAGTGGGGACAGGCCCTCTGGCTCCTGTGTCAGGAGTAGACTGATGTGGAGAGGAAGCGGGGAGACAGCAGGAGGCGACAGCACCCTCCCCGGGCGATTCAGAGAGATTGGAAATGGTGGGAGCCGAGATGGCGGCTTTGGGGTGTGCTAGAGGGAAGCCAGAGCATGAGGGACAATGTGGGCAGGGGGAGAGGAGGCCCATGCTCCGCTCCCCCCAGGAAGGCAGGGTCTCCGGCAGCTGCCGCAGGGGGCCTGGGTCAGAACCCGTCGTTTTGAGGGCCTGGCTGTAAACCCAGACTTTAGTTTGACTCCACACGAGGGACATGGAGTGTTCATGACCAGCCTCCCACCCTGAGGTCCAGGCAGCCCTCATCCCTCCACGCCGCCACTCCCCTCCCTCCAAAAGCTCTCTTCAGTGGTGACAAGTACTTATTGGAAACAAGCAAATGGTTTTATTTTGGGTACAAAAAACAACAAAACAGAAAGTACAGTATTATTTAAAGCAAACGTTGAAAACTAGGAAAATGAAGCCCCCTTTTGGACACACAGATCAGCTGTGCCTGGAACCGGGTCACACGTGACACAAAAGGGCTCAGGGTCCAATGCAACGGGCTTGCTCAGGGCGTCCGACTCCAGTCCCCGACTCCAGTCCCTGGACAGAGAGGATCCTGCACCACAGGACAGAACGGCCGAGACCAGCCCAAGTCCCGCGGTCTAAGGCAATGCTTGTGGTGTTCTGGAGAAAGAAACGCTCCTGAGATGCTGGGACAGGGCGGTCAGCATCCAGATCTCTGCCTCTAACTCCCACTGGTGTCTGTGGTGCTCCCAGCTCTGCCCCTCCCTCCCCCTCCCACATCCCCTCCCAAGTCCTTCTTATCCTCCACCCTCCTCAGCTCTGATGGCAGGTAGGGCAGGTGGGGGGTCATGCGGGGAATCTGAAGGCCTCAAGGAAATGCCGCTTGAAGAGCCAGAGACAGTGTCTGTCCACCCGCCTGCCTGGCTGAACCAATTAACACAGAGGAACAAGTCCCCCTCCCTCCTCTGACTCTGCCACTGCGTAACTTGGCTGTTTTGGGCAAGTAGACCTCTGGAGTGCTAATTCTCTCTCCTTTAAAATGAGAACAAGAGCCTGGTGGGCATGGCTCAGTGGTTGAATATCGACATATGACTCAGGAGGTCAAGGTTTGACTCCCTGTCAGGGCACATGCCTGGGTTGTGGTCTCGATCCCCAGTGTGGCGCGTGCAGGAGGCAGCCGATCCATGATTCCCTCTCATCATTGATGTTTCTATCCCTCTCTCCCTCTCCCTTCCTCTCTGAGATCAATGGAAGATATCCTATAGAGTAAAAGCCTAATATGCAAATTGTCCCCTGGACCAGGAGTTCCACCGGGAGTTTGACTGCTTGCTATGATGTGCGCTGACCTCCAGAGGGTGGCACAGAGCATGGCAGGCGTCAGTGATGAGGCACTGGCAGCGGGTGGCAGTGGAGGTGCTGCTGGCCCCAATGGGCTTCTGGGTGAGCAGGGCTGCTGCTGCCAGGATCACAGGGGCCAGTCAGGCTCACTGTGGGTTTGAGCAGGAGCCGGTCTACTGAGGCCAGCTGGGAGAGAGTGCGCTGCCTGCCCTACTACCATGCAGCACTGCTGGGTGGCCCAGAGGCCCATGCTGCGCCCCGGCCCGCAGCATCCAGCTCACCCCATCTCCGCCTGGGGACTTGGGCACCATGACTCAGGTGGAGGCGGGTGTGTGGGGGTCTGAGCGCCTGGGTGCTGCCCAGGGCCCAGAGGTCAGCTGGGACCTGCCCTTCCAGTCCAGACGCTCATGCTTCAATTGCCAGCTAGGCCTAGGGACTGCACCCATACATGAATTTCCTGCACTGGGCCTCTAGTCTACAATAAGCCACCTGTCTTATTTGTGGATGAAATATATTTGCAAAAACCTTAGACAACACCAACACATATTTATTGACTTTATTTTTAAAAAATTACTTTTCCTAATTTTAGAAAGTTAGGAAACAGAACTAGAAGCTATTTTTTCCATGCTGAAAATTCTTGAAAATGTATCCCTCTATTTTATATCCATACATTAAAAAATCACTCTTTTTGAGGGAAGGCCTCTTATGGAGCAGACCTGGAGCTGAGGCGTAGAGCCGTATGCTCAGTGCCCTGCCGGAGGAGCACTCCTTCCTGGACTGGCCTGCTGTGGGTTACCGAGGCAGGGCGTGGGAATTCACGGTCTCTTTGGAGATAAACTGTGGTTAAAATTAGACACCAGGGTAACTGTCCCCAACGTAGGAAATGCAATGATTTTGAGCGAACTAGACAGAAATAAACAAGCTGTGATTGAAAAACATGCATCTATATTCAGACCTCACCTCTGGTTTTGCTGTGGACAGATGGGTGCTGGTAGAGACATGCCAGGGGTCATGTTTCAGTGCTTTCTGTGTCTGCCACATCCTCTCACCAGGGCCCCAGTGTCCTCTATTACGACAATCCAATGTCTCTCAGAAAAGTCTCCGATTTCTGTTATTTATGCCTCGGCATGTTATCCAATCCCTGTACACCTTTTCTCAGGAGTAGATATTTTAGCCTAAATAGTTACAGCTGTTAGTCATCCAGCTCTTAGCATAAAACAAGCACAGAGCTAAGAATCTTACATGTTATTTTAGTTAATCCTTGTTATCATTTTATGATGTAGATAAAATTAATACCTTAGAATATTAATCAGTAATTTTCAGCTTAGGGAAGATAGTTAAGTTGCCCAAGGTCCTACAGCTAGGAGTGGTCTGACTTCAGAGTCTGAGCTCTGAATAATTATATTGATTTTAAAATCTAAATGATCTGAGTGGCAGGCATCCAAACAGGCAAGGAGGTCTGAGGGCTTCCCTGTGCCTGAAACCAGCTCTCTAAGCTGAAGAGCTGAGTTCTGCCACACACCTGACCCAGCAGCACCTGCCATACAGCAATGGTCACTCTATCACTGAATTCAGGAGGTAATTCCAGCCCTACCTCCCATGACCCTTTAACATTTCCAAGAAGAGAAAACAGAAGTACATGGCCTTCATGAGCAACGCTGAGAATCTTATCTCCACTTTGTCCTTGTAGATCCCCCTGGAACTTCTGGCCAGGGTTTCTGTTAGCAGGTGATTGAAGATGAGCCTGGTGCCTGTGGCATAACGTCAAGGCTGGGGAAGATGAATACGAACATTGACCATAAGCACCAGAAAACATGTGAAAAACCTTAAAGTGGAAAGCCTCTGTATAGGATAAATACAAGGAAACGCTACTTTATCCAACTTCAGAATTCATGGAAACAAAACCATTCAGCCTAGCAATGTAAATAGGTTTGAGAAAACAAAAAGCAAAGCAAACAAACTACTTACAGAGAAAATTAAGATTCTATGGGCTATGTGTCTGATTTTTTGAGGTTAAAGATAAAAGGGCAAATCTGCCCCTGGCGGAGCAGGCAGACTGCTCAGGGGGCCAGCAGCAGGCCTGGAGCAGCAGCAGCAGGCCTGGAGTAGCAGGCCCAGAGCAGCAGGCCTGGAGCAGCAGCCAGGCCCGGAGCAGCAGGCTGGGGAGAGCACCCCTCATGGGATTCAGCCCTCTGGGAGCCGAGGAAGGAAGAAGAGCCAGATCTTCTTCAGCACTCCAGAGGAACCTTTTGCTGCTGAGGTGTGTGGTGTCTGTTCAAAACACTTGTTCTGGGAAACTAGAGCATCCCTCGGGCACCTGTTATACCCTCAAGTCATCCTCACGAAAGGAACGAAGATCAGATCACACTGCATTTTGAAGCCATCTTGGATGAAAAACAGAGGCCAGCCCACCACGAGCTCTCTGAGTCTACCAGAGCCACCAGGACTGCGGGCTGCTCGCTCGCCGTGCCTTCCAGGCAGGTCCCAGGGCTGCTTCTCAGACATGGGCAGCCCTGACCAGATAGTGTCTAGGTGAGCAAAGTCCTCTGGGAAAACAACTCCATTATGACTTCCATCAGTTAAAGGAGAACTACTCTCGAAGCCTAACCGTCTCCCAAATGGAGCCAGCCTCTCTGAGAAGAACCATAGTTGATAGGGAAAATGGGACGTTTTTGGGCGGCTAGCAATCTGAAATTGTCCCAGTAACCTGCTTTCTACTGCAATCTCTTGCTAGCCGGTAATTAACTCCATTTGTGGAAGAATGTGGGAGACGGGCCTGGTCCCTCCTTGGTTCCTCCCATGCCAGGTGTCTCCTGGTTATCTGAGCTATGCTGTGCTCAAGGCTGCAAGCTTTCTGCAGGATATCTGCAGAGCACAATAAATGTTTCTCTGCCCTGTTTTGTTCTTTTTAACCCCTTCAATATATAGAGAAAATCTCACTGTCCAGGTGGTTCAGGATCTGGATCTTAGAGGCCCCTGAATCAGCAGCGCTGCTTTAATTAAAGGCTCTTTCCTGACCCTCACAATGTCCGATTGTCACTTCCGCGCCAGTTTCATAAATTCCACATTCCATAACACAGTCAGGCGACTCCCCGCAGCACCGGGGCACCTCCGGGAGGGCCTCCGCAGGACAGGTTCTGGCATGTGTGGAAAGTCCAGTGAGGGACCAGGCCATGGCCCACCTCTCAAGAACCAGCCTGCGTGTGGATTTGGAAAGGTGATTTCTGACAACCCCTCTCTGTCTCTGTCTGTCCATCTACGGTTTAAGGGTAGTGACTCACTGACACCCTCTCCAGGGCCATAGGTTTTTTTTTTTGTATGTGTGGCTTTGACTGCTGGTTTGTTTAAATAAAAAGAAAAGCCCAGAGATCCCTGGGTCTTATATGTGCTTTGTCCCTTTGGGCTGATTGCTAGTATGTGGTAGTATACAATTTTATTAAGATGCAAATATTTAGACAACTTGGAAGCAGTCTTGTATTTTAGATTCAGAAGAAGAAAGACAAATGGTTCCTTTGCCATTTCTACCACTGCAGCCGAACCTGAGTGAGTGCCATTCACAAACTATAAACCTGTGGGAAGTCCTGCATTTTCATCAGCCACTGGCACGGGTAACACCAGAGGACAAGGCTCTGGGGAACTGGGCGACCTTGAAAGATGCACGGTTAAGTCAGTTGGTGATGCTCAGAGATGTCAACAATAGCAGTGATAAAGGACAGATGGTTAACTTATCTTTATAGACTAGCCATTGGCACAATAAATAGTACTTCATAAACCTTAAATATCTCGGTGGCCAGAAGACAGAAAAGAGGAGAGAGAGGAGAGAGGAAGGAAAGATAAAGCCATCTAACATAGTTGATGGGCTGGAGTGTGAGGTTCAAGGTCAAGTTTGGGGTCAATGAAGATGGAAAATTAAGTTGGAGAATAGTTTCAATCCTTAGAGCAAAATACCATACCTTAAAAATGCACATCTAATAAATACCTGGTATATAATTGCTATTTAAAGCCTGATTATGGCTATTTTGTTTCTAATATTTGTTTTTGAAAGAAATATTCTAATTATAATATAGACAAGCTCATTGTCTGTAGGTTAATTCTTTAGTCTGTATCTATTGTTGCTACTGATTAAGTATAGCAATGCTATGATAAGTTTTACCTCTCCCCATAATTACTGAATAGTGCGTATCAAAATTAAAATCAAATGCATTCTCCTGGAAGGGAGGTCAATTAGCTTGTGAAGCAGCAACTCACCACATGACCTTGGGCAAGATGTCCTCATTTGTAACCTCACGGAGTTGGGTCAGAATATTTCTAGGGCTCCTCTGAGGGCTACCTTGACTGTAAGTTGTACGTGCATATTGTGAAGCATTGCATCTCAATAAATTAAATGGATCACACACTCTTAGAAATTCTTAGTGAATAATTTCTGGGGTGATAAAGGTCTTTGACTCACAGGAAAGCATCTACAAAGTATACCAGCTAAGAATATGACACCGCCTGCAAGTTAGTGCTCCCGTCCTCAGAAACGCCCTGCCTCTTACAGATGCCTGACTCACAGCTTCAGAAAAGCAAACTCAGTAGCTTTCTTCAGAATTCTGAAAACCCTCCACCCACACAACAGGGAGATGGCTTGGGCGAAGCACGCGAGCACCCTGTGTGCAACACGACTATTTCTTTCGGAGCAAAGGGCTGCAAGACCTGCGGCGCTCCCTCCTGTGCTCAGCCGACCCTCTGGTGCCCGGGGCTGAGGCCTCTTCCCCACTCTCTTCTCCAGATCCACGCTCCTCATCCACAGTGTGAAACAGCGGTTTGGGCCTCAAAGCCCTTTTGCTCCGGCCAACATGCTCTTCTTGGCTTGGACTTGTTTGATAGCCAGAGCCGGACGGCTTCCCTCCTCTGTTTAAACTCTTCCTTGTGGTTATTTGTTGTGTCCGTGGTCTCTCCTGAAGCGACCGTGTTGGAGAGTGTGCGTTGAACATGATGAAGGAGAGTTCCGAATCACTGCTGTCCACATCTAGAAATCATGACGAGAAGAGGTCAGAGCAAGGCCAGGTCAGACAGGAGAGAGCACCCCGATGGCGAGAGCTCAGCGCGAAGCCGTCCCTTTGGAGGGTCCAGCTTGGACACTCAGCTTTCTTATCGGCATGACCTTCCCCCCAGGTCTGCTACCCCAGCGGGAGAGCAGAGCACAGTTGACCCTTGAGTAGCATGTGGATGAGGGGTACCAACTGCCTGCACAGTCCGAAGTCCAGGAACTGCAGTCTTACATTAACGTTAGCGACAGAAAGTAAAATGCCGTTAATAAAATCAAAGGAAGAGAAAATAAATCTACATAGTTATTTAAAAATCCACATATACTAGCAAGTGGACCCACGCAGTTCAAACTTGAGTTGCTCAAGGATCAACCGGAGAAGCTGTATGTGCAGTGTCATAGACAAGCGTATCAAGCTTGTCTCCTCCAGGCAAGTAGGGAGTGTTTTTTACAAAATCAGAACAGTTGGTCCTTTGTGTTGTCAAAGACTGAAGGTACGTGGTAGTGCGATATGAAAATGACTGTCTTTAGCTAGGCTTGTTTTTTAATCAGTGTTGCCAGAAAGCATTAAATCTGAGTTTCTTCCCTTTTAACCTTCAACTAGCCAATTTCAGAGAAACAGGGTCAAGGAGCGAGCACGTAGACAGCCATGTGTGGCAAAGCAACTACGACTAGATGCTCTCATTTCAAAAGAGGGAAGAAGAGGAACAGATCGCGGCTGGCACACAATGGCAATGACAATGAGGACATAGTCCATTTACTGGAAACATATTATGTGTCTGCCACTGTGCTAACCATCCTACACTATTATGCCATTGGATCCTTATTATAACTCTTTGTGATGAGAAAAAGCATGATGCTCATTTCATAGGTGAAGGTTTCAGAGGTTAAGTGACTTTCAGCATCACACAATGAAGGCAGGTCTGAGCAGAGCCTGTCTGGCTGTCGCCCCCCACCAGTCTGTCACCTTACAATGTCACATGTGGGTCCGAACAGGAAAACCACTGGGGATCCATGCAATGTCCCCTCTTGGCTGCCCTCACAAAGAGCTGCAACGTGCCCAGGACATGGCCTTTCCTTTGCTGTGCACACATCCTCAAAGGGTATCTTTCACAAGATCTTTAATTCTCATTTTCTCAAAATTTTAACCTCAGACATTTATTTTCCTTTAAATATCCTCCTGAGAATTGAGGTATTTTAAGGCCTTTTATTTAAACCTGAAATCAAGTTCTTCCTCCCACCTTCTTCTCCCTTCTAAAAAGCAAGACAAAAAACAAAATCCCCAGAGCTAGAGCTAACAGCGCACACAGGCTTACACTTGACCAAGTGTGGTTAGCATATGGGACATCACACAATCTTAAAAGTGCCCTGTTCAATGATGTTTTCCCCCAAATGTGACCAATTTATCCTGAGAATGTCGCTTGGAAGCTGAGGGGGACAGAAAGCTGGAATCAACACTTTGAATAAAGAAAACATCGTATACTAGAGGCCTGGTGCATGAAATTCATGCCGGGGTGGAGGGGTCTCTCAGCCTGGCCTGCGCCCTCTTGCAGTTTGGGAGCCCTTGGAGGATGCCTGACTGATGGGGGAGTGGGCCTAAGCCAGCAGTAGGACATCCTTAGCGCTGCCATAGAGGTGGGAGAGGCTCCCGCACGGCTGCTGCACTCGCCAGCCATAAGCCCAGCTTCTGACTGAGCAGCACTCCCCCTGTGGGAGCACACTGACCACCAGGAGGCAGCTTCTGCATTGAGTGTCTGCCCCCTGGTGGTCAGTGCATGTCATAGCGACCGGTTGTTCTGCCTTTTGGTTGATTTGCATATGAGCCTTATATTATATAGGATTACTTGTTCATTTTTAATGATTGCTCTTTAATTTGTACTCTACGATTGGCCTGGAACCAGAGATACCCTTGATTCTTTGGTGCTTGGAACACTACCTAAACACCTAAGAAAACACAGCTGATGTGTCTGCCCCCAGTGCCCAGCCTCCTCTCTCTCCCCTCCCCACTTCCCTCTCCTGGCTTCCAACCACTCCTTTCTAGCATGTGCTTCCTCAGTGGGCAGCTTCTATTTGCCATCTCCTGACCACTGTCTGGTTGTCAGAAAGTGGGTTCTATGCACTAGAAAGAGGCTTGGGCAGGTGACTTGCAACTTAAATCATGAGATCTGTCCAAAATGGGAGAAAGTAGTTCCTTGGAAAGTGGGGGAGGGGGGGTGCAGAAGGAGAGTGGGGACAGCTTTCTGGCTCATTTGCACACCTATACTCCCCACACCCAGGCAGCACAGTGCCAGGGGGAGGGCAGGGAGAGCACACTGCCAGGGGGAGGGGAGGGCAGGGAGAGCACAGTGCCAGGGGAAGGTGGTGGAGAAGTCTCCTCAGCAGTAAGATGTGAACATCTGCTCTTCCGCCTGCCAGCACGGAGAGCCTCCCATCTGGACCCGCACTGGGCGGGTCATGAAGGAGAAGCAGGGGAAGGGCCTTGCTCTGGGCCGGGCGAGCCTCCTGCTGGGATGAGAGCGGACCCCCAGGTGCAGACCAAGACCTGGGCAGCCCTTCCCCACGCCCGCCTTGTGCTTGGTCTGGTGTCAGTTGTGGTAAATACACATCACCTAGAATTTAGCATTTAGCCTTTTTCATTTTAACCAATTTCAGGTGCACAGTCTGCGGCACTGAGTCCCTTCTCTGCCCACAGCCTTCTCCCCTCCATCCTGAGCTCCTTCATCCCCGTCTACACTGGTTGTTGGCAGGCTCGGGCATAGAAGGCTGTCCAGGCAGGACCTCTGTTCCTGTGGTACCAGGTGAGCCCCAATGGCAAAGGAGCCTGGGAAGAGGATGTGGAGACCCCTCAAACCAGCAGGGAGCTCCCAGCCATCTAGAGCAAGGGCTGCTCTGCCTCTGGGAGACAAAGGGCGGGAGGAAGGAAGTGCTTTCCAAGCAGCGGCCTGGTTAGCCAGGGCGACCTGCTGCCTGGGAGCCCCTCTGGCTTCCGCCCTAAAGCCCCTCTGCCATTTCCTGACCTGGTTCAGCCCAGAAGGCCTTGAGGATTTCAGTCATGTGCCCAGATACACCCGAGGACTGTCTCAGTCTCACCAGGGTGATTATAATTCTTTAGAACGTGCTAAGGATAAGTCCCACTTCACTGCTTTTCCTTCTCAGATTTCTAGGTGTGCCGCAATTTCACTCACTGAAGGAAATGTAGAATCAGTTGAGCACATTTGAAAGAAAAAATCATTGGGATGAAGGCGTCACTTCATTTCTCAATCAGTTCACGGAGAACTGACGTTTCTGACGTGTTGTCTTCCTTTCCAAAAGCATCTCCATCGGCCTGGGCAAGTCCTCTTTGACCCTCTCAGAGTGGCAGTCACGACAGCTCATGTTTCCTGCACACTTACCAGCACGTGGTTCCCACCACGGTCCCAAGAGCTTGCTGTGAGCCGACTGGCTTCACATGGGGCAGCACTCTGTGTGTGGAAAGTACCAGAACCTCCCCTTCACAGAGAGGAGTGACAGCACGAGAGGTGGGTTGATGTTTTCCCCATGGAAGTCCTGTGTCCGTTCTCCCAGGATTCTATGATCTCACTGGAAGTGTGAGTGAGAGGGCTTTTAGGACACTGATTGCAAGGACATGCTCTTTTGACCTGGTCATCTGGTGAAGAATGTAAACACATTCCAAATGTTCAACAACCACACGTCTGGAATACGTTCCACTTTGTAAGGTGTAGTATTCCTTTAATGTTCTGCTGCATTTTTAAAAATACATTGTTATTGATTTCAGAGAGGAAGGGAGAGGGAAACAGAGCTAGAAACATCAATGATGAGAGAGAATCATTGATCGGCTGCCTCCTACACCCCGCCCCCATCCCTCCTTGGGGATCGAGCCCACAACCCGGGCATGTGCCCTTGACCAGAATCAAACTTGGGCCAATGCTCTATCCACTGAGCCAAACCACTAGGGCTGTTCGGCTGTATTTTGTGTATAATGCTTTACTTAAGGTTTGTGCATTAGTGCTCAGGAAAGCTATTTCCTGCTGCCTTAGCAGGTGATACTGGGTTCATATCACCAGAAATGACTGTGAGGCCTTCATGCCTTCTGTTCACTCTCACAACATAAACAGCACCAAACGAGTCAGAGCAGGAAGGTCTTTAAAATCAATCTATTATGTGCCCTGTAACTGGGCTCTTTTTTGCTTGCTGTTGTTTTTGGAATAGCTTTCACAACATAAAATAGTACTAGTCACAAGACTGTGATCTGAGAGATACTGAACCAATGAGACGGAACTGAGAGCTCAAAACTCAGGATGAGTGGCTTTAGGACAACAAAGATGGCCTTTCCTTTTAAAGGGAAAAATTGTGTGGGGACAGGAACAAAGCTATTTGAAAACAATCTCTATCTTAATCTACACAAAGATAAATCTCAGATGATCTGAAATTTATATGAGAAAGTCAAGCTATTAAAGTTCTAGATGAAAAATATTGGGTCTAGTTAAACCTTGGTCCTCAAACTACGTTGTTTATAGAAATAAGGTCTCAAGTTGTGGAATTTCAGTTCTCTACCTCATAACCCTTTCTTGCTGATACAACAGCATGACAAAAAGTGTCCCTCAGGCCACAAAAAAAGGAGAGGATGTGAGTCAGTTTACCACTAAACCTGGTTTGTTATCTCAAGAAATTGTGCCATGAATATTTTTTAGGGGAGATGTGTGTGTGTGTGTGTGTGTGTGTGTGTGTGTAGGGGGGGTTGCTTTTGTTGCTGATGAAATGGACAATTAGCACAATTTTAAAACATAAAGCAGCCATCAAGAGTGCTACTGTTGCTAAGGGTGTGAATGAAGCAATGACCACAGGCAGTTGAAGAGGTAGGAAAACTGGCTGATTTGGATGAAGGAAAAGCAGTTCGCCTGTGGCAGCATTTCCAGGCAGTGACATGTGACCAAGTGAAGATGCTGCAGGCTTCCCTGAAAGACACCGCTGGGACCAGTGCTGAAGGGGGTGGTTTGATAAATGTAAGAAAAGACGTGTTTGTTCATAGGTTAAACAGTGCGTTAGACATGTACCGTATATAAGAAAGGTTAAAATGGAATCATTTGGGGGTCTGGAATGAGTTAATTCAATTTACATTATTTCTAATGGTAAAAAATGATTCAGTTTTCAAACAAATCACTTCTTGAACAGCCTTCCAGAATGAATGAAGTTTGAGAACCAAGGTTCTACTGTAAATCATTTTCTAATTTTTCTTTGGAAATCAAGTAAATTTGATTAATCAGAATCTGAATGGCAAGTGTGTCCAAAAACTAAAAGATAACTGGAAACTTGAGGAAAAAGCATTAACAACAAATACGAGACAATAGGTGATGTCCTAGTTATATAATGTTCTTCAAATTCACTTAAGGAAACCAGCAACCAAATAGAAAACAATGGGCCAAGGAAACACAGAAACTTCCTCAAAAGAAAGACAGATGGCTCTAAAATTACGAAATGATGCTCAACCACACTAAAATAAAAAAACTCATGAAAATTAAATTTTATCCTATCATATCATAGAATACTCTAAAGTTTGACAATAGCCAGTGATGGTAAAAGTGTTCAGCAATGACTTTTCTCACAGACGTTTGATGTACATAAATTTAAATATATATAATTTTTTACCCCAAATTTTTACTTCCAGGAAAAAGTACTAAGAAAATAACTGCATATTTGAGCAAAAATCCATCATAAGTGGTCCAAGGCACTTATTATATATCATTGCTTATATTCACAAAAAATTTGGAACTACCTTAAATATTTATCAGTAAGGATTTAGCTAAATAAACCATGGTGTTCTTATATAATTTATTTTTATTAAGTCATTAAAAAAGCTCAAAAGGTTAATCTCTATTGACATGGGAAGTTGTCTACAACATATGGTTCAGTGAATTAGACAATTTATAAAAGTTACAAAACAATGCCTATACTATGATTTTATGTATACAATGGTGCTGGTGGTTTGTGATTTTTGTTTTTGTGGGTTTTTTTGTATCAGGTAAGGGTAGGGTCTGGATCAGGATGGTGTAGAGAGAATTATAGGACCCCGCCCAGACTATCTATAGTGATTATATCTGGGTTTGGGGGTTTCAAGTACTTTTAACTTTCTTTTCATTCCTTTCAATACTGGTTGATTTTGTTTTTATATCAAGCAAGTTTTAAAATCAGAAATAAAAAGTTTAATTTTAAAGAATAATATATTCACTTTTCAAAGATTTAATTCTAAAATCCTACATATGCCCACCGGCATGGCTCAGTGGTTGAGCATCTACCAATGACCCGAGAGGTCATGGGTTCAATTCCCGGTCAGGGCACAAGCCCAGGTTTTGGGCTCTATTCCCAGTAGGGGTGTGCAGGAGGCAGCCAATCAATGATTCTCTCTCATCGTTGAATTTTTTATTTTTTGCTCCCTTTCCCTCTCTGAAATCAATACAAATATATAAAAAAATAAAATAAAATCATATATGTTTAGGTTATTTGAATTTCAAATGTGATTTAAATTCTTGAAATTTTAGGAAAATTGAAATTGATATGCGTGTGTGTGTGTGTGTGTGTCTGTGCACGCGCGCGCATACGCGTGTACAGATATTACAAGGGAAATATTTAATCAGTAAATTTGATGAAATTATTTTAGTAAAATTTAACCAACTTTGGAGAATTCTGGAAATTTTTAAACCATGGGTGCCTGTGACTTTAAAAATGTGCCCATTTTTTTGTTTTTCTAAGTCAGGGGTTTACAAATTAGGAGCCTTGGGCTATATTCGGTCTGCTGCCTGTGAACTGAAAATGGTTGTTACATTTTTAAATGGCTGAAAAAATTAAAAGACTATGTCATGACAAGTAAAATGATAGGAAATTCAAATTTCAGTGTCCATCAATAAATTTTTGAATTAGATTAATAAAAAAGTTTTTTTCTCTCTCTCTTTGTCTCTCTCCCTCTTTTTGTTTCTAGAAGTACCTATATAATATTCTTGATTTTTCATTTTGGCCCCCAAGCCCCAAAATATATATCATCTGGCTCTTTACAGAAAAGAGGACCAGCAGCCAGGCATGCAAGTCACCTTCGTGTGCAGCAGCCTCCCGGTCTCTCCTTGCTGTGAGGATGGC
>NW_006288889.1:2733065-2735683 GCF_000327345.1 Myotis davidii | reverse complement strand
AGAGGTAGCGGATGTTTTTGGCACCGGCCTGTAGGGAACAAGCAGAAATAAAAGCAGAGTTAGCTGCTGCGATTGGAAGTTCCACGTGGCAAACAAAGTGAAGGACACAGACTTATACTGTGGCAGCTTTCTGGGATCATTGGCTTTCAGTTATTTTTGTCTAAAAAAACCAGAATGCTTCAGCCTTTAATATGCTGTATATTTGCTTTCCTTGTCATGATAAAATAGACCATTACAAATCTCTCAAAGTTATTCCCACAGCCTCACTGAGATTAGGGTGGAGAGGAGGGTCTACCGCAGACCCAACTGCATCCATTGGTCGCTTTGATAGGGCCTCAAATGGAATAGCTCAGATGCACAGCGGGTAATATGGAAATGAGGTCCACGTGTCTTGGCTAAAACAACTTCTTCGCTGGAAGAGGTAAGCTTCCTAGAGCCAGGGGCGCTGGTTCCCGAAGGTGCAGGCTCCTTCAGTCCTGGCCGCCATGGAGTCCGGTCCAGACTCAGAGCACAGCACGTGCGCTGCAATCTCTTACCCCTCCTGGAGGAGAGAGCCCTTGGTTCCTAAGGTCCTGGACTCCAAGAGGGATACCTGAGCATGTGTCCTGCCCCCACTGCGTTTGCATCTCTCTGCCAACAAGGCAGTGGTTTTGTTTGTCTAAGTGTCAGTGGTAGTCACCCAGGAGGCCCTGTCCTGGGATGAGCCAGCTCTCAGGTGTGTCCACCTTACAGGCCACCCTTACCGGCTTTCCCCACGGCAGGCTGTGGCCTTTCCTCATACTCTCGCGTAAGGTGTTCTGGCGGCGGGTCAGGATCTCTTTAGCCTGCTTCTCAGCTGCTCGGGGTTTGAGGCTGTATTTGTTATAGGACGGTGTCTGCAGGAAGAGGAACATCAAATACGAAAGGCATCTCCAGTTTAACTGTCAGCCTCAGGAGGCTATAAAAATATCACAAACTGAGACTACTAGAGCAAGAAGACACCATGCCAGTTGTCTGAGCATTTTCCTCCATTACAGGAGAGCAGGCTGTGCCCCCAAAAGAAAAATTTGTGACGGAGGCCACCCCTATTGGGACTCCTGTGGTTGGAGTGGTGCCTCCTGGCTCAGGGAGCAGTGCTCTCCACCTGTCCTGTCCCTCTGTTACCCTTGCAGCTACCCCCAATACTCACAGACTTGAGTATACACACTTTCTTTCCTAGTGTTTTTTATACTAGGCCAGCGGTTACTGAATTTAATGAATCAGGAAAATGTCAGAAGTATGTTGGGAATTTCTATAAGGTTGCTATTTTTTAATTTTGCCAACTAAAGATACATTTAAAAAATCAATCAAATACATCATCTCAGATAAAGAAACAGATCCAGAGACAGAGAAGCATCAACCAGACCATCAAACCTCAGGGGGAAGGCAGGGGAGGGTAAGGGTAAGGGGGAGAGATCAACCAAAGGACTTGTATGCATGCATATAAGCCTAACCAATGGACACAGACACCAGGGGCGAGTGAGGGCATGAGCGGGGGTGAGGTGGGGGGTCAATGCAGGGATGAGGACACATATGTAATACCTTAATCAATAAAGAAAATAAAAAAGAATAGTCCTTCAAATTGAATCAATTTAGCTTTATGAAAAATTACTTCCTTGTCCTTATCAAGGCCAGTAAAAACCTCTGTTGAACCATAGACCAACATCAGTCCTCAGATGTTTACAAAGTGCTTAACTGGAACTTCTCTCCTTTCTTTTCACTCAAAGTTACCAGTGAATATCCTGTTTCCTGTGGGTTAGTAGGTTTCTTAAATAATAGGATCAGGACTGAAGAGGCGATCACTCTTGGCTAACCAATGCTTTAATAGAATATTCAATTTAATAGCAAAAGAGCAAATGTCTATGTGCCAGGTGCCATGATAGACATGAAACTTAAAAAAACGGTTAAGTTAGAATTATGATCTTCAAAGGCTTCTAGTCTACTGGGGGAGTTATACAAATAAGTATATACTGTTATGTGCTCAGGTAAGTGAGAAGATATTGGGGCGTGCAGGGAGTATGGAGGACAGGCAAAAGGCAATCAGTTGTCTAGTGTTTGTATTTTAGTGTATATACATCCAGTAAAGTATATTTGTGGCCTTTATCACCTATTAACTAAATCACAGTTAATTAAGCCTCATAAAAGGGCAATTGTCTAAAAATAGTTTCATAAAAGAGGCATAGGTTGAGGGGGTGGGGTGTTCAAGGAAATAAAGGTGAGTTAGGAAAGCCAGCTTTCTCTTTATGCTGATGTGAGATCTTTGACAGCCACTCTTGACAAATTAACCAATCTGACAAGAACTTGTCCAAAAAGTTGAATTTTAAAGATAGTTTGAAATGTGGGTTTTTATCCACCATCACTAATGATGGACTTCAACCTAATTATCCTATATAATAAAAGAGAAAAATGGTAATTGGCGTACGACCGATACCCTTTTCATTGGCTAATCAGCGAGATATGCAAATTAACTGCCAACTAAGATTGGCAGTTAACTGCCAACTAAGATTGGCAGTTAACTGCCAACTAAGATTGACAGTTAACTGCCAACTAAGATTGACAGTTAACTGCCAACAAAATGGCGGTTAATTTGCATATGTAAG
>NW_006288889.1:2730644-2732530 GCF_000327345.1 Myotis davidii | reverse complement strand
CAGGGGGCCGATCAGGCAATCGGAGGGTGATGGGGGTCTACGCCTTTGGCCGAGGCATCAGGCCTGGGCAAGGGGCAGAGCCAGCAATCGGAGGGGTCTGGGGGTCCACTGCCCAGGCCTGATGCCTGGGCCAGAGGCATCAGGCCTGGGCTGGGGGCAGAACCAGTGATGGGGGGAAATGAGGGTCCCCTGTCCAGGCCTGACACCTCTGTCAGAGGCATCAGGCCTGGGCAAGGGGCCGATCCTGCGATTGGAGGGTGATGGGGGTCAACACCTGAGGGCTCCCAGTATGTGAGAGGGGGAAGGCTGGGCTGAGGGACACCCCCCCACACACCCAGTGCACGAATTTCGTGCACTGGGCCCCTAGTCTATATTATAAAAACCCAGTGGCCCTAATGCTATAACAACCAAAGACCGGTGGGGGTGGGTAGGGTGTGAGTGCGGCGGGGTGCGTACAGGTGGGTGGGGCCGCGTGATTTCACACCTGGGCTTCTAGTATTTTATATGTTGAGACATTAAAGAATGACATATAACACTATCATAAAATATTTTTAAAACTAGAGGCCCGCTGCACAAAAATTTGTGCACTTGGGGAGGTTGCTCAGCCCAGCCTGTGCCTTCTCGCAGTCTGGGACCCCTTGGGGGATCTCCACCTGCTGGGTTAGGCCGCTCCCCAGGGGATCAGGCCTAAGCTGGAAGTCAGACATCCTTCTGGCAGCCTGGAAGACCTCGGGGGATGTCCACTTGCCAGTGGGGAGCAGGCCTATGCTGCAGTTGACATCCTTAGCATTGCTAAGGAGGTGGGAGAGGCTCCTGCCACCACCCCTGTGCTGGCAGCCATCAGCTGGGCTTGTGGCTGAACAGAGCTCCCCCTGTGGGTGCGCACTGACCACCAATGGGCAGCTCCTGCATTGAGAGTCTGCCCCCTGGTGGTCAGTGTGTATCATAGTGACCAGTCACTCCCAGTTGTTCTGCTGTTAGGGTCAATTTGCATATTACCCTTTTATTATATAGGATAGAAGCCTGGTACATGGGTGGGGGCCAGCTGGTTTGCCCTGAAGGGTGTCCCGGATCAGGGTGGGGGTCCCGGTGGGGTGCCTGGCCAGCCTGGGTGAGGGGCTGAGGGCTGTTTTCAGGCTGGCCACAGCCCCTTAAGGGTGGGGGTCCCCACTGGGGTGCCTGGCCAGCCTAGGTGAGGGGCTGATGGTTGTTTTCAGGTTGGCCAAGCCCCCAGCGGGGACCCTCACCCCATGTGGGTATGGCCAGCCTGAGTTAGGGGCTGAGGGCCGTATTCAGGCTGCCCACAGCCCCTTCAAGGTAGGGGAGTCCTGCTGGGGTGCCTGGCCAGCCTGGGTGAGGGGCTGATGGCCATTTTCAGGCTGGCCATGCCCCCCAGTGAGCAAAGCTCCCAGCCTCTCCTTTTTTAATGTTTTTTCTTTTTTACTGGAATTTATTTATCTTCTATAATTGAAACTTTGTAGCCTTGACTAGAGCCCAGGGCCAGCCAGGGCAGGCGGGAAGCTTGACTTCCCCCATCACTGGGGGCAACCCAAGCCTCCTGCTCGCTCCAGCTCTGTGGCTGCCGCCAGCTTAGGGGTTGGGGCGCCACCCCCTGTCACACTCAAGGCAGGGTCGATGGGGAGGTTGTGGCGCCACCCCCTGTCATGCACAGAGCAGGGCCGATCAGGGAGTTGGGGCTCCTTTCCCTGTCATGAACAGAGCATGACGGATAGGGAGGTTGTGGCCCTGCCCTCTGTCACACACAGAGCCGCAGGGTGATCAGGGGGTTTGGGTGCTGCCCCCTGTCATGCTGCTCCAGGGGCCAGGAGGCCTCGCGGCTCTGCTTGACACAGGGGCAGTGAGGCCTCGCTGCTCCGCTGATCTCT
>NW_006288889.1:2728475-2730593 GCF_000327345.1 Myotis davidii | reverse complement strand
AGGCTCCGCTGATCCCGGTGCTGGGAGGCCTCGCAGCTCCGCTGATTCCAGTGCTGGGAGGCATATTACCCTTTTGCTATATAGGATAGAGGCCTGGTGCATGGGTGGTGGCCGGATTGTTTGCTCTGAAGAGTGTCCTGGATCAGGGTGGGGGTCCCGCTTGGGTGCCTGGCCAGCCTGGATGAGGCGATGATGGCTATTTTCAGGCTGGCGGGTGACTGAAGCTCCCAACCCCTCCTTTTCTTCTTTTCTTTTTTTTAATTCTGGGATTTATTTACCTTCTATGGCTGTCACTGGAACTGAGAGCCAGCTTTAGCTCTGAGGCTTGGCTCCAGCTCTGAGGCCTCAGCTGCTGAAAGCAGGTATCTGGTTTGTTTGGGTTCTATAATTGAAACTCTGTTGCAACTCCAGCTTGGCTGGCTGGTTGTGCAGCTGGCTGACTGAAAGCATGGGGTTTGTTTAGCGTCTATACTTGCAACATAGTTGCTTAGAGTGCAAGCTCAGAGCCCAGCAGCAGGAGGCGGGGAACCTTGGCTTCTTCCATCACTGGAGCAAGCAAGCCTCCTGTTCGCTTCAGCTGCCTGGCTGCTGGCCGCCATCTTGGCTGGCAGTTAATTTGCATATCGCCCTGATTAGCCAATGGGAAGCACGTTGGAGGTACTGTTAATTACCATGTTTGTCTATTATTAGATAGGATAAGCATCTAGAATACTAAGACAAACTTTTATAATTTTTCATCAATGTTAAATTCACACAAAACTGAACTCAGTGTGTGTGTGTGTTTACACACAAATACATATGTGTGTGTACATATATGTATATATTGCTAGTAGGGTTTTCCTACACCTTGATTTGAGAGAAGGTTGTTCTTTAACAAAAATTCAAACACTTTTTTCTATTTTGCCTCATATCACATCACTCATGTGCTTGTCCAGTTTCCCTGTCTGCAGGGAGCATAGAAGGTCCTATGCATATAGTGTATATTTAAGTTTTTTTCCTTTCCTTCCTCCTTTTCTGACCTTTAATAGGGAGTTGATGACTGTTTAAAACCTGTATTTCCCACTGAAACTTGAGCTCTATGGGATAAAGATGTGCATTATAGATGTACATATCATTGCTGAAGAGAACTGAAGCTAAATAAATTGAAGCTATATCCTTTGAAAGTATATTGAGGAGTGACATCAGAGGAATGGCAGTGTGAGAGATCCCCCTGGCCTCTCCCTCTGAAATTCAACAATGTAACTAACTATAATTCAACAAAGAAGTCCCTACTCAATACAGAGGCATGCCAGAGAGACCCACACACTGAACCATCTAAGGTGGGCAACTGGGAATAAACAGGGAGATGAGAAGGGAGGAAAGCACAGATGGTCTGCAGACGAGCCCTACAGCCAGGAGCTCTTGGCTGGGCCTGGAGAGGGGAGGAAGCCAGCAGTAGCAGGCACTTCCTTCGGATGGGAGGAACTGACACCTGGGGGGAGAGGGGGGAGTGCAACAGGGCAAGTGAAGGGAACAGTGTTTGAACCAGCAGACATCTGACAGAGCACCTAGAGTGTTCACCTCAGGTGACTGGGGAGGCTGAGCCACTGGGCCCTATAGGACACCTACTACACAAGGCCATTCTATCAACTCACGGAAACTTAGCAGCTCTACCCGATACATAGAAACAAATGCAAGGAAGCAGGCAAAATGCAGAGACAAAGAAATATGTCACAAATGAAAGAAATGGAGGAAAACAAACTACTGGATATAGACTTCTAAACCAAAGTTATATGGTTACTCTAGAATCTTCTAGAAACCTCCAAGGGACTTAGTGAGACTTTCAAGGATCTTAGTGAGAATGCAAAAAAAAAAACAAAAAAAAAAAAAGAAAAAGAAAAGGAAAAGGACTGTCAGAAATTAAACATGCACTGACTGAAATTAAGAATAATATACAGGGATCCAACAGCAGACTAGAGGATCCTGAGAATCAAATCAACAATTTGAAATATGTGGAAGCAAAAAATACCAAACCAAAAGAGCAAAAAGAAAAAAGAATCCAAAAATATGAAGATAGTGTAAGGAGCCTCTGGGACAACTTTAAGTGTACCAATATTCGAGTTATGGGGGTGCCAGAAA
>NW_006288889.1:2725997-2728418 GCF_000327345.1 Myotis davidii | reverse complement strand
AAGATACTGAAAAGTTATTTGAAGACATAATGACAGGAAACTTCCCCTACCTGGTGAAAGAAATAGACTTTCAAGTCCAGTAGGTGCAGAGTCCCAAACAAGAGGAATCCAAAGAGGACCACACCAAGACACATCATAATTAAAATGCCAAGGGCAAAAGACAAAGAGAGAATCTTAAAAGCAGCAAGAGAAAAACAGTTACCTACAAGGGAGTACCTATAAGACTATCAGCTGATTTCTCAACAGAAATTCTGCAGGCCAGAAGGGAGTGGCAAGAATTATTCAAAGTGATGAATAGCAAGGACCTACAACCAACAAAGCTATCATTTAGAATTGAAAGTCAGATAAAGAAAGGTCACAGACAAGAAAAAGCTAAAGGAGCTCATCACCACCAAACCAGTATTATATGAAATGCTGAAGTGTATTCTTTAAGAAGAGGAAGAAGAAGAAAAACTTAAAGATAAAAAATATGAACAACAAAATGCCACCAAATACATATCTATCAACAATTGAATCTAAAAATCAAACAAATAAAAAATCTAATGAACAGAATAAACTGGTGAATAAAATAGGCATGGAAATGAAACAGTGACGATTCTCAGAGGGAAGTGGGGTGGAGGGGGTAAGAAGAGATTAATCAAAGCCCTTATATGCATGTATGCATTACATGGACACAGACACCACTGAGCAACACTGGCCAGGCTAACCAAAGATCTTATAGCATAATTGCATACCCTCTGGACACAGATAATAGGGTGGTGAAGGCTTGGATGGGAGTTGGCTAGAATGGGTCAATGGTGGAGAAAGAGAGACATCTGTAATAATCTCAACAATAAAGATTTAAAAAAAATCCTTAATACATCAATAATTGCCCTAAATGTAAATGGTTGGAATTCACCAATAAAGAGGCAGAGAACAGAGTGAATCAAAACCAAACCCAACTATAATATGCTCCTACAAGACACACATCTAAGATGCAAAGACAAAGTTAGATTCAAAGTAAAGGGGTGGAAAATTATTCTCCAAGCAGATAACATCCAAGGAAAGGCGATGTAGCCATATTTATATCTGATGAAGAGAACAAAAATAACAGCAGACAAAGATGGGCATTTTATAATAATAAAGGGAACACTTCATCAAGAAAATATAACACTTCTTAATATATATGCACCCAACCAGGGAACACCATAATATATAAAACAGCTACTCACGGAACTAAAGGGACAATCAAAGCAAATTATAGTTGGGGACCTTCATGCTCCATTGATAGCTTTAGACAGATCAACCAAACAGAAAATCAATGAAGAAATATCAGCTTTAAATGAAACACTAGACCAAATAGACATGATTGACATTAACAGAACATTTCATCCCAGAACATCAGATTATCCATTCTTTTCCAGCACACATGGAATATTATCAAGGATAAACCATATGTTGGGTCACAAAACTAGCACAAATTCAAGAAGATTGAAATGATACCAGGCATATTCTCTAACCACAATGTCTTGAAATTAGAAATAAAACTGCAAAAAGGAAAAAATAAGAAACCCACAAATATGTGGAGATTAAACAATGTACTACTGAAAACTGACTGAGTCAAAGAAGAAATAAAAGATGAGATCAAAAGATATATAGAGACAAATGAAAATGACAAACAACATATCAAAACCTCTGGGATGCAGCAAAAGCAGTGATAAGAGGGAAATTTATATCATTACAGACCTATCTCAAGAAACAAGAGAAATCCCAAATAAACAACTTAACATCACATATTAAAGAATTAGAAAAAAAAGCAACCCAAAGTTAGCAGAAGAAGAAAATAATAAAATAGAGCTGAATTGAGTAAAATAGAGAAAAAAGGTAATACAAAAAATTAATAAAACAAAGAGCTGGTCTTTGAAAAGATAAAAAATTGGCAAAACCCTGGCTAGACTCACGAAGGAAAAAAGGGAAAAGACCCATATAAACAAAATCAGAAATGAGAGCGAGGTCACCACAGACATCACAGACATAAAAAGATCATACTAGAACATTATGAAAGACTATATGCCACCAAATTCAATAACCTAGAAGAAATGGTAAGGTCCTAGAAATATATAACTTTCCTAGACTAAATCATGAAGAACTGGAAAATCTATGTAGACTGAGCAGCAGATGGCTTCACCAGTGAATTCTACCAAACAAACTTTCAAAGAACATTTAAAACCCATCCTTCTCAGACTCTTTGAAAAATTGAATAAGAAGCAATACTTCCTAACACATTTTATGAGGTTAACATAACCCTGATACCAGATCCTGGCCAGCATAACACACACACACACACACACACACACACACTACAGACAAATATCTCTGATGAACACAGATGCAAAAGTCCTAAGTAAAATACTAGCAAATAGAATATAACAGTGTATCAAA
>NW_006288889.1:2719228-2725815 GCF_000327345.1 Myotis davidii | reverse complement strand
TCCTGATCACCAAACAACTATTAGAAACAATAAACAGATACAGTAAAGTTGCAGGATACAAAATCAATGTAAAAGAATCCATTGTTGCAGTACAACCAGCATATGCTCCAAGGTGCACAATAACTGTTTGGTATTTTGATGCAGATAAGAGAGCCCGAGCTAAAGTAAAATATCAAACAGGTGAAAAAGGTGTGAGGGTTCTGAGTCGATCAGTAAAGACGTCTTATAGAGAGACTTTGATTCAGCAATACCCTCCTTCACCTCCAATGACTGTTGATGCTGTTTGTTAACTTGTGACTACAAATAAATGGAATAAAGAAAAATAGACAACCAGTTGGCATTCTAATAAGGAAACAGAAACAACCTTTTTGTATTGCATCAGAAAGAAGATTTGGTCGTGTGGCTTTGTACTGCATGACTGATTCCAAATCTGTGATTGCTTATGGAAGAATATAAGCTACCAGCTGAGAATGGTCTCTACACCTGGACATGATAAGTGCCCTAGGTAGCATTGTTTCATTCTTACATTTTGTCAGATCTGCTGTCTAGATGAGTTCATTTAATCTCTCCCTTTTTTTATATAGTCAAGTTTGAATTTGAAGTAATTTTTGTAAAATCAGGTACAATTTATCAAAACTGAATTGAGAAAAAATTACAGCATTGTCCCCCCAAATAGCATCAATCTATTTTTGTAAACCTCTTCGTACTATTAAATTTTGCCCTAAAAAAAGTCCATTGCCTTTTTGTATGCTAACAACAAAACTTCAGAAAGAGAAATGAAAAAAAATTCCTTTTGCAATTGCAACCAAAGGAATAAAATACCTAGGAATAAACTTAACAAAGACATGAAAGGCCTATACACTGAAAATTACAAAGCATTATTAAGAGATTGAAAAAGACACAACAAAATGGAAAAATATTCTGTGTTCATGGATTGGAAGAATCAACAAAGTTAAAATGGTCATATTACCCAAAGAAATATACAGATTTAATGCAATCTCCATCAAAATCCCAATGTCATTTTTTAAAGAAATAGAATAAGAAATTATCAGATTTGTATGGAACCACAAAAGACCCTGAATAGCCAATTCAATCCTGAGAAAAAAGTACGAACCTGGAGGTATCAAATTAAAATATTACAGAGCTACAATAATCAAAACAGCACGGCATTGGCAGGGAAACAGACACATAGATCAATGGAACAGAATAGAGAGCGCAGCTATAAAACCACATGCATATGGACAGATAATTTTTGATAAAGGAGCCAGAAGCACACAATGGAGTAAAGATCGTCTCTTCAATAAACGGTGCTGGGGAAACTGGAAGACCACATGCAAATGAATGAAGCTGGACTAGTTTGTCCCCAGGTACAAAAATTAATTCAAAATGGATCAAAGACCTAAATACAAGACCCAAAACAATAAGTTACATAGAAGAAAATATAGGTACCAACCTTTTGGATCTTGGTCACAGAGAACATTTTATGAACTTGACCTCAAAGGCAAGGGAAGTAAAGGCAAAACTAAATGAATGGGACTGTATCAAACTCAAAAGCTTCTGCACAGTAAAAGAAACTGACAACAAAACACAGAGGCAGCCACCAGATGGGAGATGATATTTGCAGACAGTAGCTCCGACAAAGGTTTAATTTCCTTTGAATATATAAAGAGAATATATAAAGAACTCATAAAACTCAACACCAGCTGAAACCGGTTTGGCTCAGTGGATAGAGCGTCGGCTTGCGGACTGAAAGGTCCCAAGTTCGATTCCGGTCAAGGGCATGTACCTGGGTTGCGGGCACATCCCCAGTGGGAGATGTGCAGGAGGCAGCTGATCGATGTTTCTCTCTCATCGATGTTTCTAACGATCTCTCTCCCTTCCTCTCTGTAAAAAATCAATAAAATATATTAAAAAAAAAATAAAACTCAACACCAAACAAACAACCCAATCAAAAAGTGAGCAGAGGTCATGAAAATACCATACACCTCTCCAAGAAGATATATGAACAGCCAATAGATATTTGAAAAGATGTTCAATCTCACTGGCCATTAGGGAAATGCAAATCAAAACTACATTGAGATACCACCTCACACCTGTTAGAGTGCCCTTATCAAGATAAGCAATGACAAGTGTTGGAGAGGCTGTGGAAAAGGGGACCTTCATTCACTGCTGATGGGAATGTAGATGCTACAGCCACTGTGGAAAACAGGCTGGTAATTCCTCAAAAAATTAAGAATTTGACCCAGCAATCCCACTCCTGGCTGGGTGTATACCTGAACACCTCAAAATCATGCATTCGCAAAGATATATACACCCCTGTGTTCACTGCAGCATTACTCACGGTGGCCAATACACGGAAACAACCACAATGTCTTGCGATAGAGGATGTGGTACATATACACAATGGAGTGCTCCTCAGCCATAAGAAAGGATGGAATAGCACCATTTGCAACAACATGGATGGGCCTTGAGAACATTATGCTGCATGAAATAAGTCAGTCAGGAAAAGCTAAGAACCATACAATTTCACTCACATGTGGGACATAAAACTGGAACTCATGAACACAAGCAACAGAGTGGTGGCTGCCAGAGGGAAGGGGGTTGGGGGTGAAGGGAGTCCTAATATATGGTGATGGAGGATCCAAGGTGTTGGTCCACAGGACAGCAGTGAGGAAGAGAGTGTGAGTGAGGGAGGGAGCGAGAAGGGAGTGTGTGGACATGTGGGGCATGTGTGTGTGTGAGTGAGGGACAGTTATATTCCACAGGACTGTCGGGGACTGATGGACCAGGCTTTCGTAGCTGGGCAGCCTCTACTGCTGCTGAAATCTCTCCTGGAACAGCTGGCTCTGCCACAGAGACCGCACCATCTTGAAGGGGTGAGTGGCTGTGACTGGAAGCCCAGCCTCACCTTCACCCGGGGAGACCTAAGACACCACCTGGGAACCTACAGCCACACCAGCCAGGGACCAGCTGCCTCTGCTATGACCCACAAACACCGAGACTTCAGGCTCCCTGGCCACAGGCTCCTAAAAAGTTTGTCCTGGGGGGAGACAAAATGGCAGCCAAATATGCGGTTGGGCTCTGCGCCTTCTCATAGAGCAGATAGAAGAAACAGCTGAATCGAATAACATCCACCTGTAATTGGCAAATTAAACACAGCTGGAGAGACAATCCATGAACAGAAAGGTCAGAGGTCACCTAGAGAGCAGTGGGCCTGGGGATCTGATCTGGAGGGAGAAACGTGGGCAGCCTGGACTGCGCTGCACCAAATCTGCTTCCCTTGGGGACAGTGCAGTGCTTGACTGTGGAAGGGGGTCCACAGGGCTGCTGGCAGCCGGGACTCTAGACCTAAGCCCATAGCCATGGGAGGCTGCACCCAGAAAGGCAGCCTGAAGTTCTGCACCGGCCACCCTGTACTGGAGGGAGAGAGATGGGCAGCAGCTGCTCTGTCTTTATATTTTCCTTGCTTTTACTCGCTAAACCCAGTGCATAGGGTCTTTCAATTACAAACACTCACTGAGGCTGCGGAGCAGGGGAAAGTGGTTTTGTGGAAGTTGGGGAGCAAAATAGGGAGAGATGATCAGGAAGTCAGCTCTGGGACAATCTGTCCCTCCAACCCTGAACAGACAGTTTGCTCCTAAAGACCAGTCCCCCTCTAGCAGCGCAGCCTCACCCAGCCTTGAGCTCAGCAGGGAAACAAAGATTCTAAATAATGGGATGAGGGGCCATTTGGTCCTGGAAACTAATACGGAAACACTGCCACCTAGAGGCCATGTCAGAAATAGATGCTTGTGTAAATACGACTGGAAGGCAGAAAAACAAAGTGGGTAGGTTGATCCCACCTGCCTGAAACCAAGGTTGTGGCATCTGGCAAAGAGGAACAGTGGATTGCTGGGAACTTCAACATGGTGCTGACTACTTAACAGGAAACAGAGACATGGCAGGCAGAACAGTAGAGAGGGGTCTTAAACCAGCCCTCATAGGACATAAAAACTCAGCTGAAGCGAATGAACTTCACTATATCACATTTTATTTTTTATCTTTTACTTAAGAAACTAAAATTTTTTCTCTTTATTTTATTTTTAAAATTATTTTTATTTATTATTATTACTAGAGGCCCAGTGTACAAAAATTTGTGCACTCGGGAGGGTCCCTAAGCCTGGCCTGCACGATCTTGCATTCCAGAGACTGCGGGGAGTGGGTCTAAGCCACAGTCTGGCCTCCCTCTGTGGGAGGTAACCAGCAGGCTGATTGGGGGATGGTGCAAGCCTTCAAGCAGCTGGCCCTGCTCCTGATCGCCCCACCTCCACAGCTTGTGGCCTCCCTCTGTGGTAGGCTACCTGTGGGCCTATTGCTGTCACCACCAGTGGCCTCCCTATGCCAGAGGCGACTGGCAGGGCGATTGGGGCACGGCGCCAGATGGTGAGCAGCCGTCTGCCTCCTGATTGCTCCTCTGCTGCCAACGGTCACTGCTGCCCCCCCAATCATCATTTCCTCCCTCTACCTGCTGGCACCTACCTTGGCTGGCCTGGTGCTGCCCATTCATTGGCTCCATCCCCCATTGACCAGTTATTCTGCTGTTTGGTTGATTTGCATATTAGGCTTTTATTATGTAGGATTATTTTTTAATCTTTCATGTTTTATTATCTTTTTTTGATTAGTGTTCTACATTCTATTTTTATTTTTTTATCATTGTTTTACTCTATCTCAGTTTTTCCTTTATGCCAACCCTTTCTTCCACCCTTCTCCCTTTTTCATCCTGTTTCTCTCTGTTCCTGCTTTAATTTTTCTTTCTCTTTCTTTTTACTTCTTGTTATTAATTGATCTTCTTTATCTGCTTTATTGATGCATTACTATTGTAGTAGTCTCTGTTGGCTTACTCATTTGTCTAATTTTCTCTCCCTTGCTCAAAGTCCACGCACACTTCTCTTTTCTCTTTCTTTGCTAGCCAATTTTTTTTTTGTTTGTTAGTATTTTTGTTTTTTTATTTTATGCTTTTGTTTTTCCTCTCCTCACTTGTTCTCTTCTGCTACTAATAGCTTAATTAGTTTCGCTCACCAAACTCAGGCCTATATGCTCTCTACTCAATTCTTTTCCAAAAATAGATGATGCCCTCCCCTGCTGGCCCAGTCACCCCCAGCTGAACCTCCCCTGCCAGCCTGGTTGCCCCCGACCACCCTCTCTGGTAGGCCTGGTTGCCCCCAACTGCCCTCTCCTGCAGGCCTAGTCCCCCCAACTGCCCTTCCTCCCTTGCAGGCCCGGTCACCCCCAACACCCTTCCCTGCCAGCCTGGTTGCCCCCAACTATCCTCCCCTGCAGGTCTGGTCCCCCCCAACTGCCCTCCCCTGCTGGCCTCATAGCCCACAACTGCCCTCCCCTGCTGGCCATCTTGTGGCAGCCATCTTGTGATGACATGGGGGCGTCCATCTTGTGCGAGGGTATGACAATCATTTTGCATATTACCTCTTTATTATATAGGATTATTATTATTATTTTAATTGAGTATTTTGTTTTTTACTTTACTCTTTATACACTCATTACCTTTCTACCTCCTCTATACTGAATTGTGGCCATTCCCCCATTCATTCAATTCCTTTACCTTACCTTCTGGAAATAAGCTCTGCCTCTTCATATCAGCTTCTCTCCTTTTTTTCTAGGTGTTTGTTGTTTGCATTTTTTGGATTAGTTATTGGTTTTGTGGAGTTTTCTCTCCATATATGTATATAGTTTTCCTCTTCTTTTTCTTTTATGTCTTATCTTTTTTCCTTTTCTCAGTATAATTTTTATGCTCTTTCTCTCCCCTAATTCTCTTTTCTCTGGTGGTCACCTTTATTTGGGGTTATTGGTATCATGAATACATTCATGTTTTGTTCCCTGTGTCATGTCTTGTCGAGTTGTATTTTGTGCCTTTTGGTCAATGCAGTAGAGAGTGAGCCACATAACCAGACACCTTGAGAGGAACACAAATGGGGAGAAAAAGAAAAAGCCCCCATACAAAAGAAAAGGAGGAATCACTGGACAAGGAAGTAAATGAAATTGAGGCAAGTTATTTGTCAGAGAAAGAACTCAGAGCAATGGTCATAAGGACGTTGAAAAGGATGGAAGACAAATTTAACAACATGTGTAAGAACCAAGAGGAAATGAAGAACCAGGAAGAAATGAAGAATGACATAGCTGCAATAAAGAACACAATAGAAGCATCAACAGTAGACTAGAAGAAGCTGAGTACCACATCAGTGAGCTAGAAGACAAAGTAGGAAAAATTACCCAAGAAGAGCAGCAACTGGAAAAAAACTGAAAAAACAGGAGGAGAGACTAAGGGAGCTTTGGGACAATGCAAAATGAAACAACATCTGCATAATAGGGGGGCCAGAAGGAGAGGAAACCGAGCAAGGAATAGAAAACCAGCTTAAAGAAATGAGAGAAAACTTCCCTGATGTTGGGAAGAAAAAACTCACACAAGTCCAAGAAGCTCACAGAATCCCAAACAAGATGAACCCCAAAATACCGACACCAAGGTACATAATAATTAAATTGGCAAACACCAACAACAAAGTAAGGATCTTAAAAGCAGCCCGAGAAAGACA
>NW_006288889.1:2716086-2719112 GCF_000327345.1 Myotis davidii | reverse complement strand
GTGTCAAATAAATACACAATAGAAAAACTTCAGTCCAGAAGGGAGTGGCATAAAGTATACAAAGTAATGAAAACCAAGGGACTGAACCCAAGACTACTCTAGCCAGCAAGGCTATCATTCAAAATTGAAGGTGAAATAAAGAGCTCCACAGACAAAAAAGGGCTGAGGGAGCCTATTACCGCCAAACCAGCAATGCAAGAAATGCTAAAGAGTCTGTTATAAAAAGAAGAAATAGGAAGGGAAGAAGGAACACAGGCATAAGGAATAAAAATGGCAAAAAACAAGTACCTCTCAATATAACCTTAAGTGTAAATGGATTAAATGCCCCAATCAAAAGACATAGGGTAGCTGGGTGGATAAGAAAACATGACTCATATATCTGCTATCTAAAGGAAACCTACCTCAGAACAAGCAACTCAAACAGACTGATAATGGAGGGATGGAAAAATTTTTTTCAGGTGAATGGAAATGAAAAAAATCTGGGGTAGCAATACTTATATCTGAAAAATTAGACCTCAAAGTGAAGGCCACTACATAATACTAAAGGGAACAATTCAACAAGAGGATATAACTCTGGTAAACATACATGCACCCAATACAGGAGCACCCAAATACATAAAACAACTTCTGGAAGATATCAAGGGAGAGATGGATAACAATACAGTCATAGTAGGGGACTTTAATGCCCCACTGAATCACTGGATAAATCCTCTAAATAAAAAATAAGCAAAGAAACGTAAATCCTAAATGACTCACTAGATCAGAAGGAATTAATTGACATCTTCAGAACATTTCACTCTAAAGCTACACAATATACATTCTTCTCAAGTGCACATGGGACATTTTTAAATATAAACCATGTATTGGGAGACAGGCAAAGTCTCTTCAAATTCAAGAAGATAGAAATCATAACAAGCATCTTCGCAGATCACAATGGCATAAAATTAGAAATCAACTACAATAAAAACAATGAAAAAATATCAACTACTTGGAGACTAGATAACATGCTATTAAACAATGTTTTGGTAACCAAAGAGATCAACGAAGAAGTAAAAAGCATCCTGGTAACAAATGACAATGAAAACACAACAATCCAAAATCTATGGGACACAGTGAAAGCAGTCTTGAGAGGGAAGTTCATAGTTCTACAGGCCTACCTGTAGAAAAACAAGAAAAATTATAATAAATTATTTAACCCTACAACTCAAAGAATTAGAAGGAGAGCAACAAGAAAAGCACAGAGTAAGCAGAAGGAAGGAAATAATAAAGCTCAAAGCAGAAAGAAATGACATAGAGACAAAAAAAAACCAATACAAAAGATAAATAAAACCTTTGAAAGGATAGAAAAGATTGATGAACCTCTCACCAGGCTCACCAAGAAGCAAAGAGAGAGGACCCAAATGAACAAAATCAGAAATGAAAGAGGTGAAGTAACAACCGATCCCCCAGAAATACAAAGGATTATGAAAAAATACTATAAACAACTCTACTCCAACAAACTGGACAACCTAAATGAAATGGACACATTCTTAGAAAAATACAAGCTTCCAAGATTCAATCAGGAAGAATCAAAAAACCTAAATAGGTTGACAGCTACCGAAGAAATTGAAACAGTGATAAAAAATCTTCCAGCAAACAAAAGCCCTTGTCTGGACGGCTTTATAGCAGAGTTCTACCAAACATTCAAAGAAGAACTAAAACCTATCTTTCTCAGACTATTCCAAAAAATTCAAGAGGAAAGCACACTTCCAAACTCGATCCATAAAGCCAGCAATACCCTAATTCCAAAACCAGATAAAGATACCCCAAAGAAAGAGAATTGCAGGCCAATATCCTTAATGAACATAGATGCTAAAATCCTCAACAAAATTCTAGCAAATCAGTTCCAGTATTACATTAGAAAGATCATTCACCATGACCAAGTGGGGTTAATCATGGGGGTGCAAGGATGGTATAATATCTGCAAATCAATAAATGTGATACATCACACAAACATATTGAGAGATAAAAATCACATAATCATATTAATCAATCCAGAAAAAGCATTTAAAAAATCTAATTCCCTTTCCTGATAAAAACTCTCAGCAAAGTGGAAACAGAGGGATCATAATTCAACATAATAAAGGCCATATATAAAAAACCTATAGCCAACGTCATACTCAATGGGCAAAATCTAAACCCATTTCCCCTAAGAACAGGAACAAGATAGGGATGCCCACTTTCACCACTCCTATTCGATATAGTACTGGAAGTTCTAGTCATAGCAATTAGACAAGAAGAAAAAATAAAAGGCTTCCAAATTGGAAAAGAAGAAGTAAAACAGTTCTTATTCGCAGATGACATGATACTGTACATAGAAAACCCCAAAAACTCCATAAAAAAACTACTAGACTTAATAAATGAATTAAGCAATGTAGCAGGATACAAAATTAACACCCAGAAATCTATGGCTTTTTCATAAGCAATAATGAACTTACAGAAAGAGAAAGTAAAAAAAAACAATCCAATTTATCAATGCACCAAAAAAATTAAGCTACCTAGGAATAAACTTAACTAAGGAGGGAGGTAAAATTATTAAAATGCTAATAGCATATTTCACAAACCTAGAACAAACTCTCCAAAAATTCATCTGGAATAAAAAAAGACCCCAAATAGACGCAGCAATCCTGAGAAATAAGAGCAAAGTTGTTGGGATCATAATACCAGATATCAAGCTATATTAAAAAACTATGGTTCTCAAAACTGTCTGGTATTGGCACAAGAACAGACATATAGATCAATGGAACAGAACAGAGAACCCAGAAGTTGACTCAAGCCATTATGCTCAATTAATATTTGACAAAGGAGGCAAGAGCATACAATGGAGACAAGAGAGTCTCTTCAATAAATGGTGTTGGGAAAACTGGACAGATACTTGCAAAAAACCAGAAACTAGACCACCAACTTACACCATACACAAAAGTAAACTCAAAATGGATAAAGGATTTTAAAATAGGAAACGATAAAAATCTTAGATGGAGACCTTG
>NW_006288889.1:2704035-2715804 GCF_000327345.1 Myotis davidii | reverse complement strand
TGGGTCAATGATTCTCTCTCATTGTTGATGTTTCGATCGTTCTCTCCCTTTCCCTTCCTCTCTGAAATCAATAAAGAAATAAATTTTAAAAAAATGGATATATGCACCCTTATGTCCATAGCAGCACAATTTACAATAGATTTGGAAACAACCTAAGTGCCCATCAGCAGATGAGTGGATTAAAAAACTGTGGTACATCTACACAATGGACTGCTATGCCACTATAAAATAGAAGGAACTTTTACCATTTGCAACAGCATGGATGGAACTGGACAACATTATGCTAAACGAAATAAGCCAGTCAGAGAAAGATAACTATCACATGATCTCACTCATATGTGGGATATAATGATCAACATAACTGATGAACAAAAATAGTTCCAGAGACAAGGGGCATGGGATGGGGGTTGTTAGGGATCAACCAAAAGACTTGATGCATGCATATTAGCATAACCAATGGACACAGACACTGGGGCGGTTGGGGCTTCCCCTCGGGTGTCGGGGGGGGCGGTGAGAGGGATCAATGGGGAAAAAGGAGACATATGTAATACTTTAAACAATAAAAATAAATAAATAAATAAATAAATAATAAATAATAAATATGGTGGTGGGACATTTGACTTTGGGTGATGAACACATACATATCTTGTAACATAGAAACCCACACCTAAAACCTATATGATCATATTAACCAGTGTCACCCCAATACATTTAATAGAAAGGGAAATAAAGCGTATTGAAATTCCGAGTGTGACCTCATCATTTAGGCCAGCCCAGGGACTGCCCATTAGTCTGTGACTTATTCTTGGGTCTGGGCGAAGGCTGATGCTTTCCTGTGTAATGTGGAGTGTTTCTCAGTGTCCATCCCCACTGTGTTCACAGCACTTCTGCTGCGGTTGTTCCCCTGAGAATGTCCAGGGGTGAGTTCTTCAACTCCCTCCCAGTGAAGACCTTGTCCTAGATGTGCTGAGCGTATAGCTTCAAACGGGAGTAGCCCAGCGCTCCTAGGGAGAACAGAGCTTGCAGGGCCTGCTGTTTCAGAGCCACTGCATCCTAGGATCCTCCAGAGTCCAGCCCTGTGCTCATCTGGCCCTGCCCAGATGTGACTCCTGACTCTCAAGGTGGCCTCTTCCAAGAAGGGGACTGTGAGCCTGTGTGGGGCCTGGTGACCTGTCACCCAGGCCGGAGGGCTACAGATATCACCTTTTGTGACAATCCTCAAAACTAGATTGCCCACTCGGAACAAAGCAGTCAAATGGCTGTTCTGGTGGCACCTTTAGAGCTCTATTTCCTCCAGGAGAGCAAGAGGACCATGGAGGAGGTGAGGAGTCACATGACCTAGAAAGAGAGGAAGTTCCACTCTCTCAAAGGAGCAAAAGTGGAGGCAAAAGCCCCCTTGGAGGCTTGGAACTCCTGCTGTTTATTATTTGTGGTCTCCCCGTGTGACTTTCCACACCCATCTGCTTATGTGGGGACAACAAGGCTGGCGCAGCCTAGCGGGAGATGCCTAGAGGACACTGGACAGACACCCTGATAAACAAAGGCAGTGGCTCCCTGGTAACTGCACACAGAAGCAAAGGGAGCTTGGCAGCAAGCCTCCGTGTGGACCGGCTGGAGACCCAGGCCTCTGTCTCCATTTCTGGAGCCTTCCCTAAATCCAACCTCTTCACCCTGGGGAAAGGCTGAGTACGAGGCAGGCTTTGGGCTCTGGCTCTCATATAGCCCACATTCTTCAAACCAGGAAGTGCTTAACTATTTGGCGAAGGCAGAATGTGATACTCCACGAAACAGTTTCACCTGGAAGGAGTGGGAGCATGTGCCCTGAGTGAGCTAGGTGGCTGCTCAGCTGTGTTCCTTCAGCAGGTGCAGAGACCGCGTGACACAGCCCCGCAACCACTGCCCTCCCCGCAGGAAGCTAGAAGCCCTCTGCACCGTGCCCTGTGAACACAGAGCCCACCTGGGAGGAGCGCGGGCAGTAGTCGGAGGGCCCGGGCTCAGGTGTGGTTCTGTGACCTTCCACAGTCAGGTCAACAACTCCCTGTTTTCTACTAGATCATTTTTTCGGTCCCATCAAGACTGATTGATGACATAGTCCCCAAAGCCAAGGCCCGCATAAACAACTCGCTTATACTCATACTCAGGCTTGGGAAGTTCAATCAAATCCTCAAACTTAAACGCCTGTGAGAGGACGCAGGTGTGCCTCTCATTGGACCAAGTCTCAGAAGAGCCCAGCCACTGGCCTTCCCAAGTGTGGGGTGGACGCTACACCTTTCCCCAAAGCTGAGAAGTAACAGGCCCAAGACAGCTCCTTTTTATTGTGAAGGCTTTCAGCATTCTCCCCAAACCCTCTCAGCTTCCTGAGCTCCACTGCAATCGCTCAGCTGGAGGCAGCCACCTCAGCCGGGGCTGTCCTGTCTGTGGCGGCTGCTGGCCCCACATTTGCCCTCGGAGGGAGGGGCCTGAACCCTGCGGCCAGCCACTGGATTTTCATTTCTTTTCCTACTACAGGTTCCAACTCTGCAGCAGAAGCACAACAATTAGCGCTCTGTTCTCCACACCAAGCAGGGAGCAGGTGTCCAGCAGAAAGGCTGCTTAGAGAGGAGGGTGAGGCAGGGGTGACTGGAAAGACGGCCCCGGGATGCCAGCAGCAGCCAGCCAGGCGGCCATACTCACCCTCTGCCGCACTTGGTACATGTTGTGCATCAGAAGGTCCCTCATGGACGCCACGTCTTCAGGGGAAAGCCTCTTGGTTCCCTGTGTCTGCTGGGCCCTGGGACCATTGGAGAAAGGCAGGCATTATTTTCCCATCTTGGCGAGGGAGACTGAAAGTATCATGGACTCGTGGGAGTTCCAGAAGCTTCTCAGCAGCCGTGAGAGGGCATCGCATGTCTTGACTCACACTTTGAAAATAGTTTCTTTCTATGCCTTTGAGCTTTTATGTTGAAAATATAACTCATTTTACTCCCTTCATATCTGCTATGATCAAATATGTTTGTAAAATACAAAGTCAATGATTGGAAAATAAAAATTTTAAAAATACTATAAAATGCAAACCGAATATTTTACTATTCGATTCAACAGCAATAAGACTCCCCAGTCAAGGCTGTTCTTGACCTGACCTGTGCTTGTTGTGGGTGTGAGCCACACTCGTGGGCAGCGCACTGAGCTAAGAGCTTTACCATGTTATGCGTGCCTTTATGAATACCTCTACCTTGGGATTGTTCCTTTGGGAATTTTATCTTCAGTTAAAGGACATTGTAAGAAACTAGTATCATATTTTACAAGGAGAATTGGGACGTTTTCATCATGAAAAAGCCATCCCAGTCCTGAGACACTGGGACTCTGTGAGATTCTTGAAACAGTTGACTGCTCACTGCCTCCGCACAGACCAGATGCCCACAGTTTCCTTCATCCTGAGTCCCCCCGGCCACCGCCCTGAGGGCTCAAAAACCAAGTCATGCTCAGGTCAGCCTCAATGCACAATTGTCCTCTGAGGGTTTCCAAGTCATGACATCACATTGAGAAATGTATCTGATTTCAGTCATTTGAATTTAGGGGAGGTAATTTCTATTACTATTACACAAGTAATGTATGTTCACTGCAGAACATAAGAACTAAAAAGAGAGCACTAAAGGAATTAAACCTCTCTGCTAATACTATTTCCTCCTGTTTTAATACTATTACCTTAACACTTGGTATAAACCCTTACAGAGTTTTGACTTCTTTTTCCCCTCTCTGGCTGCAGCTCTTCTGAATGTGCTAACAGCTGCTTGCAAAGCAAGTCTTAGGGTAATTGATCACAGAGGTGAGTAGTTACTAGTTTCCAAACAGGCCACTTTCAAACAATGTTCCCAAGCATTGGTAGCTATCTATCTATATATAAAAGCCTAAGTGATCGTTTGACTGGCAGCTATGACAAATACTGACCACCAAGGGGCAGATGCTCAAGCACAGGCATGGAAACATGAAACAGACTGATAAATCTCAGACAGAAGAGGGTAGGGGGAGGGCAGGAAAAGATTATCCAAAGGTCTTATGTGCATACTAGAGACCTGGTGCACGAATTCTTGCACCGGTGGGGTCCCTTGGCCTGGCCTGCAGGGACTGGGCCGAAACTGGCAGTCTGACAAGGGGTCCTGAACTGTGAGAGGGCTCAGGCCAGGCCGAGGGACCCCATTCATGCACCGGGCCTCTAGTATAGCCATAAATAGCAAGGACGTCCTGGAAGTAATTTTCAATTGGTAAGAGTGTTAAAGATGTGACTACTGGCCATCACAGTATGCCAGGGTGTGCTGAGCAATGCTGTCTGCACACTAACTATTGCTCTTTCTACAGTATTGCTGAACCAGAGTTTCCACAGCTTAGCACTACAACTGTCAACACTATTGATATGCAGTTACCACCCTTGGTAAACTGAACACTATCATAAACACGTTTCAACTTAACTGTTTAAATGTCCTTCAAATAAAATTTATTCTGATTTAGATACACCCACACATTCCAACAATCTGAACACATTCCTGTGTTATGGTGGAAGTAATCTATTGCTAAGCAGAAAAAACAGCTAATCAAACGGTTCCATTTTCTGTGTATGCATCATAAAACAACCAAAGAGATAGAGTGGATCTAACTTGGCACACTCCTTGGTTTATAACTGACCACGTTAGGAGGGGCCAAGCGTAATTAAAAGTGAGTTCAGGCTGCCACTGGGTGTGTGGTACAGGCTCCAAGGCATCCTCTCTCACTCCTCTCATTCACCGCACTAAGCTGCAGCCACAAAGCGGTGCCGACGAGCTGCTAACTCGGGCCGGTGACACCGGGAGTTTTCCACATGCCACTCGATGAGCAGAATCGCCCCTGGAATACTGACATCACAAGCACAGGAGAGACACAACCCTTAGAAAAATGAAATGTTAACAATTTCTTGGTCAAAAAAAAGAAAAGCTGTAAACTGAAAGATCTTTGTCATTTGAACCTTCACTCATTATCCATAAAAGAATTCTCTGTCACCTTAAACAAAGGTTCTATGGAAATTCCATGGCTATTAAAATCAAATGGGCCCTGACTGGTTTTGCTTGGTGGATAGAGCATCGGCTCTCTCTCTCTCTCCCACTCTCTCCTCTTCCCTTCCACTCTCTCTAAAAATAAAAAATATCCTTGGGTGAGGATTAACAAACAAAAATTGAATGGGAAAGTATGAACCTAAATGTATTCAAACAAAAGGTTGACATTTCTCTTAACTTTTTAAAATGCTAGAATAATGTAAAAAGAGGCTTCAATTCCAAGTAATATAGATATAAAATCTGGTAGATGTTATATTCATGCCATAATATTAATTCCCCCCAAATGAAATATTATACCCTGGTTCATTTAGAAGAATCCATCCCCTTAATAGCTTTATGCACAAAATCCCTGGGAAATATGTTAAGATGCTAAAGGCCATGCTCACTGAGTGAACAATGTGCCCAACAGCGTGTGAGTGTGGCTGCCCCATGTCTGTTTCTCCCGTTACACTATTGGGGTGACCTTTAGGAAGGTCCCCAAGACAGCCAGCATTTAGAAGGAGTGAAGAGTGGTGGAGCAGGCCTGACTCCCCCACAAGGCTCCACTATAGAATGAAAATGGCATTGGGTCTTCATTCCAGAGTCTTTGGCATAAGAATGCACAAAGCTAAACTTATGCCTGTCAACATGTGATCAAATAAAAAACATTTAAATTACAATAATTTTATACTTTTTATAAATAACATTAAAATTATTTGGAAATTTTAAAATCTAATACTTTTAAGTTGTAGAGTTGTAGTTTGCTATGCCTATAAATTTATAAATATTTCAATAGCTCTAAAATATTAACCAAATAATTTTTAAAGCTTCCACAGTTTTAATCAATTTGAACCTCTATCCTCTGGTATTTCTAAGAGCTTACTACTCGCTGGTAAAATGAGATGCCTCACATTAAAATAATAATTCAAGGATATACTCTACCTATTCCATAGGATTGTTTTGAGGTTCATGTAAAACCAGAGAAAGCCCTGGAACCAACAGCAGTGCAGCATGCTGTGGACAGCTTCGGTGGGAGGTGCCCCTGAAGCCACAGGTTGCAAATCTAAGCCTCTTGTGGAACAATTGCTTAACTTCTAAAAAAAATACACGTGCATTTTGCTGTTTTCATTTTATGCAGAATAATAAAAAGTGAGCTGAACACACATTTCTTTTTCCTATTATTGTGAGAAGGTTTGTTTATTAAGAAATTAGCTGCTTTGATTTTTGGAGCGGAATTCCTTTTTGCTTGATGTCTGACATATTTCTGATGAGATCAAATAAATATAACTTCATTACTAAACTTGAATTACATATAAGTTTAAAAAGCCTCTCCACTGTTCGGGCAATAGATGGAAGCACTTGTCTCTCACCTAGAAGGTTTTCTTACCAATCTTGAGTCAAGGTTTTAAACCTGTCCAGAAAAAATCATAACCTCAAGAAGCTCCCCCCCTCCCCCCCCAAATAGCTGGCTTAGAATTCCTTCAGGCCAGAAGTAGGGGCAACTGTTTCTGCCAGAGCCATATAATATGGAGATTCAGGTTAAGTTTTAGCTCAAGGTAGGCTGATTGTCACTGAGATAAGCATTCCTAGACCAAGTGCTCACCTAACTGGTAAGCCAACCACAGGAGGAAGTCCCCAGGCCTAACCTGCCGGAGCCAGTCCAGCCTCCCGCTGTGCACTGGGTTAGCGCTCATCCTCCAGGGAGCAGGTCAGAGCCCCGGGGGGTTGTACCTCTGTACTCGCATAGCTCCAGGCTTTAGGATGATCGGTGTGTGACCTTTGACTTTATTAATATCACCTTCTGTGTTAATGTCATGACCCAGCTCCATGAGGGCAGGCCTGCGTCTGCTTTTACATAACAGGTGCCTGAGGAACAGGATTGGGCCCAAAGTGAGGCCCGGCCCGGGGGACACTGGCCTCTGGTAAGAGGGTGCCCCTCCCTACACCTGCCTCCACACCGCAGGTCAGCAATCAAACTAATGGGATTTGAATGCAGTTCGTTAGGAAATAAAGGTCTATGCAAAGAATCCCTGATGAATGAAGTATCAACCTCTTAAATAAGGACAGGATCGCTATTGCTCAGTGTTCTTTCTGCTTCAGGCTCTCACCAGGCTCAGCACGCCGCCAGTGCACACACTTGCTAGCCCTGCCTCAGTGAGCTTCTCTAGTTTCCTCGAAGCCATGTGATGGGCAGCACTGACACAAACTGAGCAACCTCAAAACAGTCGGCTGACAAATGGGCAGGCAACTTCTCCTGCTCACCCAGAGCTCACGCAAGGCCATGGAAGCGAGGCGAGGTGCTGCCCACTCACTAGGGGTGAGAAATAACACTCAGACGTTGGTGATAATCTGATTAACATCTATTCTTAGGTCTTATCTCAATGTGAGGACATTAGTGAAGATCATGATCAAATGTCCTTACCAACTGAGTAGATCAGGTGGAGGGGCTGGGGTTCCTCACCCGAAATAGATGTTCTGATTAATTTGCTCAAACCAGAAGGCATTTCGTAGAAGAAAACAGGGCATCTGGGGGTGGTGGTGAATTAATTCTTGTGATATTGAAGGGGTTCTTGTTAAACGTTAGAGAGTTAAAACAGCTTTAAAAAATATGGAATCCAGCTGGCGTGGCTCAGTGGTTGAGCGTCGACCTATGAACCAGGAGATTGTAGTTCAATTCCCAGTCAGGGCACATGCCCAGGTTGTGGGCTCGATCCCCAGGGTGGGGCATGCAGGAGGCAGCCACTCAATGATTCTCTCTCATCACTGATGTGTCTATCTCTTTCCCCCCCTCCCTTCCTCTCTGATATCACTAAAAGTATATAAAAAATATATTGAGCCAGCTCCTAGGATAATTGGTTTCCTGATGCTCCAATAGAAGCACCACGCTTCCAAGGCAATCTTCTTATAATGCTGGGCTTATGTGGGTCTTGCCCCTCCACACACAATGCCTCTCCACCAACTCCCTACAGCCCGGTCCACAGGAAGCCTGCCCCTCCCAATCCTACACCAAGCTAGTCTCACACAGACTCCAGGCAAATCTCACAATCTCACACGGATTTTTTAAATTTATTTTTGCCTTATACACAATGGTAAACACAGCTTTCTTTTAAAATAGTCCCCAACCATCACGCCTCTTGCTAGCTCCACTCATCCCCAAATCCAAGTTAGTGCCTCAGAATGCTGACTTCATACAAGAGAGGAAGGAAAATGACTGTGGGAGGAATGCAATGGCAGGATTAGCAGAATCAAGTGAATAGGGGTCAGACGGTAGAGACTTCTAATTAGAAAGAGAAAGCTTTGTAAAGTATGCTAGAATTCTAAAAATTCACTTGCTTCTCCCTTCCAAGGAAGGCAACTTTTGCTTGAAGGTAGTTCCAGGAATTAGGTGAAACAGATTGATCATGGCCAAGCCACAAAATGGCAAGATGGTCTGTTTTTCACAATCCTCCCTCATACGTGTACCTTTCCCTGCCCGGGATTACCCATAAGCAAAGCAACGAGGCATGCCCCTGGGAGCCCTGACACTGAAAGTCTCCATCAGTGTTGCCGGAGGGGAGGGGGCGGGGGTGGGTGAAAAAGGTGAAGGATTAAAAAGTACAAATTGGTAGTAGCAGCATAGTCACAGAGCTGTGAAGTACAACACAGGGAATGCAGTCAACAATATGATAGTATCTATGCATGGTGTCGGGGGCACTGGAAATATCGGGGGCCACTTTGTAAAGTATATGATTGTCTAACCACTATGCTGTGCACCTGAAACTCAGACCCATAATATTTAAAGTAAACTGTAATTGAAAAACATTTTACACATGAAAAACTAATCTAGACCAGAGCGCAACTGGTACTTACTGGTGGGGCCTGGAGAAGGCTGTGGCACTCAGGGCCCCGGTCTCCGCCATCTCAAGGACTTGCTTCATTTCCAGCTTCTTGTACAAGGAAACGATGCTGGACCTCGGCAGGTTCTTTCTGATTAGGATTTTCCGTAAATATTTGTGATCAAACTTCTTAAACCTGAAAATGAAAGCCAACCTTTGGAAATGTGTGCTTTCTGTGCATGTTGTGTAACGATGTATTTTTCTTAAAACAAACTACTACTTAACTTCAGTCTGAGAAACACCAGGACAGTGCCTGGAAGTTATAGCTGCTGAACACATTTAAAAAATTATAATCATAGAATTAATGCATTTTTTTTAAAATAAAGGAAGAATCAACAAAACAAAAGGAAGGGACAAGCCCAGACAAAAAGGGTGCGTAAGCGGGAGCAGGGAGGCCAGCCTAGCTCAGCTCCAATTGTAAGAGAAGGAATGAGGGGTTGAGGCTTTTGAACCAGTGTTTCACTCTAATAGCTCGTAACTGTGGCAGCTGTACTGACAGTAATACCGGCTTCTCCCACCCAGACCTGGTCAGTTTCTGTGGCCTGTGGCTGCAGTGGTTTTGCCCATTATGCTGAAGGTCACTTTCAATCCTGCCGGCTGACGGGGAGGGGAGAACCCACACACCTCGCAGGAGGAGAACCTGCTCTGTCGCTCCTGGCGGCCGGCTGTCATAGTGAACCCCTGGCAGGCTCATCAGACCGATCTGCATGTGTGTGTTGATGTGCGGAGCCAGCATTTGTTCGGAGTAGGAATGCTCCACACTTCCCATCACTTTATACTCAGAAGGCACTGATTGGCCTGCTCCACCTGCTGCCATTCCCTGTGCCAGCTGCCATGGGGCTTTCCGGACGCGCCCCCGGGGCCTTTCCTCCATGCCCTCCGCCTCCTCCTGGACACCAGCATCCCTTCCACGGGGTCCCCCCGCCCTTCTCTTGCTTTCCTGCCACTTGGAGATGGCTTCCCCACTTCGTCCTCAGCAGTGACCTCGCCCATGCCCATGGCTTTGGTTACCAAACACTCTGAAGACTCACAACCTTTACCTCTAGCCCCAATTTTCCTCTTAAACCTGAGACTAACTTCCAAAATGGGTGCCGAAATGCATTTGAGACATCTTACACAGATCTATTATTTAATCCTAAACATTGCTCCCTGACATTGTTATCTCCCTACACTCCCGACCTGGACGTCTGAGAGTCATTCTATTTCTCCTGCTTCTTTTACAGCCGGGCTCCCAGGCCCTTTGTCTTCTGGTCCCTTCCTCTAGATTCCTTCTAGCTTTGTTCACAGCTTCAGTGTAACCCTTGGAGGTTCCTATGCCATCAACATCCTTTCTAGAGAGTGAAACCCTGTCTCCTTACTTGTCTCGCACTTGGTAGTGGCTCCATTGCCCACACACATCTTCAATTCCCGCCTTCAAGTGATCCATCAGCTGCCAAACCAAATGCAAGAAAATGATTGGTGGTGAAAGGTTAACGCTAAAAGAGACACAGGGCATGCTGGTGCACCCCGGGCACAAAGGAGGCCATAATTTCTTGGAGCTCAGCCTCTTCTCTCACTCTGTTCATGCCACTGAAACATGTCATTCTTTTCATAGTGATTTAACTCCATTTCATGATTGAAAGACTCTGCAGAAAAAAGTTTGTTAATAATGCATATAGATGAGAGAACCCTGATACCCAAGGACCGAAGGTGCAGCCAGCATAGAGACTGATAGGAGGGGCAGAGACATGACCCACAGAGGGGAACTGAAGTCCCAGAGAGATATCTCAGCCGGTGGGGGGCAGGGGGGGAGGTGCCACTGAGAATTCTGGGATCTAATCTGGATCTGGGCTCCCCAGCAGAGAGCACCAAACTGAGGAAGGTATCCACATAACATCAAGCTGTGAAAAGCAGTGGGATGTTGTCTGCAAGGGAGTGGCAGCTGAAAGTTCAGGCACCCTCTTAATGGGCCAAGGCACAAACATTCCCTGTGGAGCCACCTACCTTGTGCTCTGGCAGACAGAAGGTGAAGTGGACTGGGACTGTGAGAGCAGAAGCCAGCACTGGGGACTCTGGGGACAGAGCTCAGAAGGCAGACACCCCAAGTCTCCTCGGCTCAGTCATTCCCTCACACAGCCACATAGACATCTGCCTTGCCTGGGGGGAAGACAGTTGACACACCCTATTGGAAAACACCTTGCCCTGAGGCCACTTAAGAGACTAAAAACAACAATTAGCCTCCAGGTAGAAGCAACTGCCCCACACTATTGAAACAAAAACCCTTGCCACACCTGCAAGAATCAAGATGAAACAGATGAAAAAAATAAAAAAATTATGTAAGAACCAAGAAGAAATGAAGAGCGATATAGCAGCAAAAAAAAAAAAAAAACACCACACCACTGAAAGTTTCAACAATAGACTAGGAGAAGCGGAGGACCGAATTAGCAAATTAGAAGACAGGGAAACAAAACACACCCAAACTGAACAGCAATTGGAGAAAAAAATTAAAAGACAGGAGGAGAGCCTAAGGGAGTTATGGGACAACATGAAACAAAACAACATGCAAATAATAGGGGTGCCAGAACAACAGAAAGAGGAACAGGGTTAGAAAACCTATTTGAAGAAATAATATCTGAAAACTTACCAGAGGTGGGGAAGAAAAATATCACACAAGCACAGAGTCCCAAACAAGGTGAACCCGAAAAGACCCACAACAAGACACATCATAATTACCATGGCAAATGTTCAGGACAAAGAGAGAATCTTACAGGCTGCAAGAGAGAGACGGAAAGTTACATTCAAGGGATCTCCCATTAGATTATCAAATGATTTCTCAACAGAAACACATCAGGCCAGAAAAGAATGGACAGAAA
>NW_006288889.1:2702164-2703878 GCF_000327345.1 Myotis davidii | reverse complement strand
TGAGAAGCAGGCCCTCTGAGGGCAGGACTGAGAACAGCCATAACTGCTCGCTCCGCCCTGTTGATCCCCAGTGACCCTGCCCGGCCCAAGCCCTGCACGGAGGCTTTTGCATATGAAAAGCCTGGCCCTTTGCAAACTGATAATTACCTAACAAGCTGCAGCTGGCCCAAGGCCCCAGGGAAACTTGCATTGCTTCAGAGCTGGCTCCTGCTGGATAGCCTCAAGCAGAGGCTAAATTAGCACCTCCTTATAGATCCAGGAGCCAGTGTGCCCGGTGGTCAGAGTGGGACCATCCAGATTGCAGCTCCTCGGATCCATAAAAAACACACTTAGGGGGCAGACTCAGTGAGCACCAAAGCCATATTGAAGCAAGTCTTGCCCCGGAGGGGTGTCTCCAGCACAGAAGTTCTCCCACTGCAGACACAGCTGATTCTCACAGCCAATTGGCCTGGCTGGGGAATATACATTCTACTCAAGTGCTCATGGCACAGATTCAAAAATAGCCCACATATTGGGTCACAAGCAAAGTCTCCCCAAATTCATGAAGATTGAAATCATAAAAAGCATCTTCTCAGACCACGATGGCATAATATTAGAAATAAACTACAATAAAAACAACCCAAAATACTCAAACACTTGGAAGCTGAATAGCATGTTATTAAATAACTACAGGCCCGGTGCACAAAAATTTGTGCACTGGCCGGGGGAGAGGGGGGGCTGGTGGTGGTGTCCCTCAGCCCCACTTGTGGCCTCTCACAGTCAGGGACCCCTCGGGAGATAACGACCTGCTGGCTTAGGCCTGCTCCCGGGTAGCAGAAGGCAGGCCCTGGTCGGGCTCAGAGCAGGGCCGACTGGGGAGTTGGGGTGCCGCCCCTTGTCATGCACAGAGCAGGGCGGATAGGGAGGTTGCGATGTCACCGTCAGTCACGCTCAGGGTAGGGCCAATTGGGGGGTTGGGGCACCGCCCCATCACACTAAAGGCAGGGTCAATGGGGAGGTCATGCACAGAGCAGGGTGGATCAGGGGTTGTGGTGCCACCCCTGTCACATACAGAGCTGGCCGATCAGGGGGTTGGGGCGCTGCCCCCTTTCACGCAAAGAGCAGGGCCCATCACGGGGGTTGGGGCTCCGTACCCTGTCACACACAAAGCAGGGCTGATCAGGGGGTTGGGAAGCTTCCCCTGTCACACACAGAGCAGGGCCGATCAGGAGGTTGGGGAGCTCCCCCTGTCATACACAGAGTAGGGCCAATAGGGGAGTTGGGGCACCGCCCCCTGTCACACACAAAGCAGGGCGGATCAGGGGGTTGGGGCGCTGCCCCCTGTCACACTCAGGGCAGGGCCGATCAGGGGGTTGGGGCTCAACCCCGTCACACACAGAGCAGGGCCCAAGGGCGGAGTTAGGGCACCACACCCTGTCACACACAGAGCAGGGCCCATAGGGGGTTGGGGTGCCTTCTCCTGTTATGAACAGAGCAGGGCGAATAGGGAGATTGTGGCCCCGCCCCCTGTCACACATAGGGCTGCAGAGCAATTAGGGGGTTTGGGTGAGCTCCCCTGTCACACTGCTCCAGGGGCCAGGAGGCCTAGCAGCTCCACTGACCCTGGTGCTGGGAGGCCTCACGGCTCTGCTGATTCCGGGTTCAGGAGGCCTCGCGGCTCTGCTGATCCCGGTGCTGGGAGGCATATTACCCTTTTACCATATAGGATAGAGGA
>NW_006288889.1:2699041-2700405 GCF_000327345.1 Myotis davidii | reverse complement strand
AACACCAGAAACACCAATCAGAAAGGATATATGCACCCATCTGTTCATAGCAGCACAATTCACCATAGCTAAGATCTGGAAACAGCCTAAGTGCCCATCAGTAGATGAATGGATTAGAAAACTGTTCCATCTAATAAAGATCATTATAAACTTATGAACAAAAATAGCCTCGAACAGACTGTCAAACTGCCCCGTGAAAGCCGGGGAGGGTTGAGGGGCGGGAGGGGTGGGGGTAAGAGATCAACCGAAGGACTTGTATGCATGCATATAAGCATACCCAATGGACATAAGACACTGGGGGGTAGGGGAGGTCAGGGGATTGTTAACGGCGGGAAAAAAAGGAGACATATGTAATACTCTGTGTAATACTTTAAACAATAAAACAATTAAAAAAATAAAATTAAAAAAATAATGCATATAATTTGCAATGAAAACAGGTTACTTGTCATTTCCTTTGCATCATATTTTTCTAGGATGATCTAGGAAATATCTCATTATTGAAATCACATGGATATAAAGCCTAGTAAATAATTACTTTTAATTTCATTGCAAAAGAAAAGATAATGATATTTTCCAATTTATACAGTTTCTAAAATATAATACTGCAAGTATTTATTATAATAACATATAACAATAAAATTTACCTATGTCCCTATTCTTTTATCTGACATTTTGTCTCAGTATTTACATTTCATCATCCAATCCAGTTATACTACATTTGATTTATAAAAATTGTTCATAGGAATTTAGGGAAAAAAGGATAATCTGTTAAAAATTTATAAATTATTCTTGATATAATTTAAATTTGTGATCAGTAAGGCTTATACTAGCTTCTAATTTTTTTGCAAAATAGATTAAAATATTAAATTAATTCTGAAATATTTAATGATGGATATTTTATTAATAATTATAACATTTTTGAGAAACATAAATAAGAAAGAAATATCCAATTTCTAGTATTTTAACTATATAATCTCCAATTTCTCAAAATAATGAGCAGAGGGGATAAAGATAGAAACAAAAATTTTTAATTAGGTTAAAGCTTTACTTATTTTAAAATACTCCTTATCCTAATCTACTGAATATTTTTTAATGACTTTGAAAATTTTTGATTTGGGTTTTCTGAAATTTAATTGCTTTATTTCCTCAAATGACTTTGGCTGTGAAATTCAGGGCTGATTTGGAATGATTTCAGCAGTTTCTCCAGCTTTAGCATTGTGAATTCACAAGGATGAGAGAAACCTAAAAATTACCTGAGTCAATCATCCCCTCAGAGCTCCGACCTCCTGTACAATATCTATGCCACATGTTCCCAATCATTTAAGCTTTGGGTGTGCCACGTAAGAAACAAGTCAGAGTGTTCT
>NW_006288889.1:2694979-2698998 GCF_000327345.1 Myotis davidii | reverse complement strand
TATCTTCCGTATATTCGTTCTCATTTTTATTCCCTGGAGCCACATAGAATGACATCCCTTCACGATTGCATAGAACTTCAATAAAATAAAGAGGTAGAAGCCATGTTCAACTTCACTCTCCTCTCTGTCAGATGTGGATACTTCCACTGAACTCCACCATGGATCCATCTGCTGAGGTAGTAGCAGCCTTCACCCCTTTCTAACCAAACATCAGGAAGAGCAGGGGACCAGGCTCCACTGGAACAAGGACTTCAGAGCCAAGTAGGACAACTCTCCACATTAGCCACAGCGACAGTTTTCTGAAGTGTCAGGTTGTCTAGGCAAGTCCCCAGTCATTATTAACACCCATCTAGATATTGCAGAGAAGGCAATTTGTAGATATGATTAAAGTCCAGAACCAGCTACTCTAAATAAAAGAGACGACTCTAGAGAATGTGCACGGGCCTGATTTGATCAGTTGAAAGGCCTGAAGAGCAGAGCTGAGGTTACCACTTGAGCACAGAAGCTATAGCGCATGCCCAGTATAATCATAGAAGTCTTTACTATGGAAGAGGAAGGCAGAAGAGTTAGTATTGGAGTGACCAGCAGTTTCCCAGCTTTAGAACTTGATGACCTATTTATAGATTTTGGACATGCCTAGCCAGTCCCCACAATAGACAAGCCAATTCCTTGTAACAAAGGTCTTAATATTTATCTCCTAGTGGTTCTGCTTTTCTCCTCAGAAACACTGCCAGCTTGGACCAGAAGGGAGAGAGGGAAGACAAAATAAAGAAGGCTTTGAGATCCCCGAAACTCTACAGGCAAGAAACAGGCTGATCAAATGAATGAGCTCCAAACAGGCCACCTTGGATGTAAAAAGGAGTATGACTCAGAGGGTGGAGTTTAAAACCAAGAAGGTGGAACAAAGAATTACAGAAGATTGTTCTCAGGCTTTGAAACCAAATAGTTTTCCCAGGTGAACTGAGAAATATGCTTGGGCTGGATGACTCCTTTTGTCCTTCCATCTCTCCTCCTTTTTAAAAGTGAGTATCTATAGCTGCTGCCGATGACTTTCCTACCAGTGTGTTTTGGAAGCTGATAAGTTATTTCTTGAGTGTCACAGGTTCAGAACTGGAGAGGAGCTTGGCCTCAGGAAGTGTTATACCCAGGGCCCCATCCGTGCCTCATTTAGATGACTGAGATGATCATCTTTGGGACTTTTGAACTGATAAGATTTTTGAACTGATAGGTGAGATTTTTGGTCTTTGAGTTAAAATAATGTATTGAAACGTTTAGGATGTTGGGATAGAGCTAATGTATTTTGCATGTGGAACAGACATGAACCTTTGGCAGAATAATGGTCTCCAAAGATATCAGTGTCCCAATGCCCAGAGCCTGTGAACATATTAATAACATATGCAAAGTTTAATTAAGAGCAGATGGACTTAGGGTTGCCAGTAAGCTAACTTTAAGATGGAATATCCTAAATTACCCACATGGCCCAATATAATCATAACAGTCTTCAGTATGGAAGAGGAAGGCAGAAGAGTCAGTATTGGAGCGACACAGCATGAGAAAGAGCTGCCCGGCCACCACTAGCTACGAAGAGGATGGGGTCCAGGGAGCCAACGAATGCCAGCAGCTTCTAGAAGCTGGACGAGGCAAGGAAATAGATTCTTCTCTAAAACCTCCAGAAAGTAATGCAGCCCTACCACATCTCGATTTTAGCCCATTGAGAGCCATTTTGAATTTCTGACTTCCAGAAATATAACCTTTGTGTTTTTTAAACCACGGAGTTTGTAGTGATTTCTCACAGCAGCAGTAGGGAGTTGGTGCAGCCCCTCTTGGTGGAGCTGGGGAGGAAAGAGGCTCTGTCCAGGGACGTGCACACACGTTTCATCAAAGCCCTAGGTCACTCCCAGAGGCGGCAAGTGGAACGCATTGTACTAACTTACTAATTATGACAGAATTAACTTACACGGATGTGAAGCTCTTCATTGATGGATTCTTTTTTATTGGTTTTTTTAACATCCAGATATCTGACCAGAGGGCCAATTGTGATTCCCTAGAGCATAAGTAACAAAATAAAGGGGTTTGTTGTAGTGAAGATTGTCATAATAGAGAACAAGTCTATTAATGAAGCTACTAGAACTTTCAATTTTTATGTCTTTTTTTTTTTGCTAGCTTCTATTGGCTAAATGCTTTACTCTTTAGTTATTATTTAATTCATTTAAATTATGTAAAAAAATAGGCATTATGTCAATATTTTTAAAGCAGGAGTTTAGTTTCCTCCCTTAAAATAACCTCTTAATAGTTTGCTAAAAAGTAGCGCTAGCTAAAATAAAAATTTGTGCTATTGAGTAATAATTGGAATCTCATTTTTAGCAACACACTGAACAGATAATTCACCTGTTACCAAGGAATATTTTGATGAATATTTTACTGGTTAAAAACCAACATATTTTAGAGGTTGAAGGATACCACAAACATCTAGAAATATTTGGGAAATTAGTTTGGATATATTATCTAATTTCTAAAAATAATGAACAGAAGATATAGAGATAGAAAATCATGTCTGAGAATCAAATAAAGTGTACCTTTTTGGTATTATAGCAATTTAATGCACAATCCTGAAAGAATCTACTTATTTCAAATAAGAATAAAATCTACCAACCTGAATAAACACAGTAAAATATATAACTACTAAAGTAGCCGTGACAAACATTTTCTTCCTAGGGAAAAGAGACAGAGGCAGCAGAAATGCCAGCGAAAAGCTGCCAGCTCCTCGAACGCCGCTGTAGAAAATGATGCACTGGTCCTTGATGGAGAAGGGGAAGGTCCGGAACCGGTTACTGACATAGAAGAGAGCAAACACGCCTGGAGAGGGGAGATATGTGTAGAGCAGAGGGCCGTGAGTGACTGGAGGTACAATGCTAGAGAGCCACGGCGTGTGCGGTGCCTTCAAAGCTGGCACCCTCATTGCTTCTCCCCGTAACGCCCGTCCCAAACAGCAGCGCTCCCGATCAATAGCTTCCGAGAGCCCTCTGTGAGTGTGTGTAGGTAAAGTCATAACATTTTGACACTTTTTGTTATGAGACATGACATAGACTTTCTAATCTGTACTCATAGTTTTGCTCTGCCTTTCAAAACAAGATAAAGCCAGAGTATTGTCTGGGGAATAAAACATTTCTATCATCTCATGTTCTCACTGAGTAACCAAAGAAGGTGTGTAATTTTCAGTGTAAGAGGAGCCTCCTTCTCTGTGACTGTGGTCTCTTCAGGGGAAGCAAATCTTTTGTGGTTGGTTTGGTTCTTCTTGAGATTCTAAGCAAACAAAAGAGGATGTTGGCAAGAATTCAAGACGAGGGCTTCTTGCTGTAAGCGGAGGGTGAAGGGCGGGAGAGCTTATTTAAAACAGAGGTACTTTCTACCACATTGATTTTCCATCTCTAGCAGGTGGCCCACGTGACCTACTGCCATGAGTGCAGTGGCTCCTGGGGGGAGAGGCCCCTTCACTAATACCCCAGCCTCATGTGACTTCTAATCACCAGACTTCATGGCACCCAACCTTGATTACAGGCATATTGATAGCTGAAGGCAGTTACATTCACTGTGCTTCCCTTCCTGTTGTTTGTCCTGGCTCCCCGTATACTTAAGAATCATGAGACCTCGGGCAAGGTTCTTAATTGTGTCATGTCCTCCTCGATGTCGCATCTGCTTAGAGAAGGTGCTGATTATATTTCCAGCAGAAGGGGGATGTAGGTTGAGTTAATTTCATAGCTGTAAGTAATGTACCTCCATGCGTGTGAACTAGTATAAGCTGCCATGAGCCAGGCTGGGGGAGTAGAGAGGGGAAGAACGGGATCTGACCCTGGCTCTGCCCTCACTGGGATGTGGCCAAGTCAGAGGTCGGCTGGGTGGTCGCCAAGGTCAGAGGTCGGGGAGTCGGCTGGGTGGTCACCAAGGTCAGAGGTGTTGAAGGAGCCCCAGTGCCAACACCCTATGGTTTCTATTGCTGGCTGGGCCGGAGCTCGATCATG
>NW_006288889.1:2687159-2694952 GCF_000327345.1 Myotis davidii | reverse complement strand
AAACTTGTCCACACCCACAGTTTGTGGTTGAGGTGGAATATTTTGAGTAGTTAAATATCTGTCCAAAGTCGAATAGCAGGTTAGTAATAGTGCCAGGATTTTATGTGGATTATAAATTTCTATCAATTTCCTTAAAGTTTTTCCTCCTAAGACACATATATTCAGAGTAAGTTTTATGAATATTTTAATATTCTTCATTCTTAATCTTTTTAAGATCCTAAAACCTATCCTAAATTAATTTAATGCTTAATAAGTTCTCAGCCATTTCTCTTAACTTCTCTTTGAGTAATTGGCTTGACAATATTGATCAAAATCATTTTAAAATGTTTTAAATATTAGTCAAATCACTTTAAGATATAATTGCTTCTAGTCAAAAGTCAACACACACATTGTAGTTCAGTGCTTAATGTTTTTCTAGCTCCAGAAACATAAAGCAAAATCAATCAGCAGCCATTCGTCAAAATGTCTCACTTCCAGTCAGGCATGTTTTATAGAGGTGATGCAGTTGCATCATGTACAGAGTTGTCTTTATTACTTAATACCAAGCACTGTTTACCAGTGAAGATTCCTGGTCCTTGATTCCTGTACATCATACTCACCCCTCAATGGAAAGCATCTATGTTATTTAGGAAAACATTTTTTTAGCAGTACTTGCCTCACATAGGTCACAATGTGTGACATCTCACTTTTCCTGTGACAAAAGTGTGAATGCCCTCAGCTCGCAGCTCGCAGCTCATGTCTATATCTGACTCAGGTGCAAGGGGGCACAGCAGCAGCTGTATTTAATGTGTGGATGTGAAATTCTCCTTTCAATTAAAATAATACTGCTCCTTGCTCCAGGCAGAGCCTTATCAGCCACTGAGGACTTTGAACTGAGTGAAGGAGTAAACAGAGCATTCAGGCCACAAGGTGCCTATGCTCCCCGAACCAGCAGAACCGGTTGGCATCACCTCACGCTATGCTATGCTCGGGCACTGCAGGGCAGGGGACACTGAAGAGTCACAGGCGGGCTGCCCTTACTGATGGCTCTCCAGACCAGGCAGAAGGCCAGCGTGAAGCCCACGAAGGCCCAGTTCCACCGTCTGGGACACGTTCTCTTCCACATACTTTTTCATGGTCACCGCACAGGCCGTGATGCTGCAGGAGGAGCTGAGTCTCAGAGAGAAGCAGAGGGCTTGCCCTCCCCGCAAACCCACCTTATTGCTGATGCCAGACACACAAATCCCGTATTTACCCCGAGAAAACATCGCCTCCTCTCTCTGGCTGCAGCCTGCCCACAGATTCTCTTTCTGCCTCTTCGCCCCCCGGGGGTTTGCAGGACTTGAATGTGGTGGCGAGGAGGGCACCAGGGCCTTCCCTCAACACAATGGCAGGCAGTTCAAGCCATACCGGGAGCCCAGCTCTTTCCATCTTGCCCGCCCTCCCAAGAGCTCTGCCAACCCCTCACTGTCTACTTCACTCTGCTTTCCAAGCCGAGTAAACCCACGGCGGTTCCCCGGGAAGAGTCACTCAACACGGCCCCCAGTGCCTCCCCTGAGCAGCATTTCTTACAATAATTTAATGAGAAATCGTTCATTTGAAATGTTCCTGGTCTAGATCCACTTAGGAAGGGTGTGGGTGGAGAGAACTTTGCCTTGTCTTAGTAGTGCTGGTCATTTTTAAGGTGGGAAATAGGAGTTCCTAGCTTTTACACTATTATATTTAATTAAAGTAGTTATCTCTGTACAATAAAATTAACTATTTCTGCCCAAGCAGCTTCATATGAGAATAATGTCAGAGAGAAAACAACATGACCAGGTATAAGGGCCAAGTTGAGAAGCCTTATTCCAAGATCTACACAAGAATAAATATTTACAAAATGTTTTTCACTAAGAAAAACGAGACCTGGATTTCTAGTCTTGTCCCATCTACCTGGTTTCACTCTACCCTGAAGGCCCTGGAGCTGCGATGTGGTTTGAAGGAAATGCAGAAGGCAGTCCCGCATGGCGTGCTTCCCCTTAACTCAAAGAGTGAATTTTTCAAAGAAAAAAATGTACTGTCTCCCAGACTTTGTCGGCAGCAGCTTTTCTGATTATGTTTAAGTGACCTTATACTTGCTGTGCTCGCTCAGGCGGTCACAAGAGGAGAGCAAACACAAATGCTGGAGAGTGTTTGGCAAGGACCTGCATCAGGTTTTACATGTCTGATAAACCTGAATCCTGCCATACCTCTGAGAATTAGCATCAGTAGCCCAGCCTTCACCGGAGGCTGGTCCACAGGACGTGGGCCTAAATGCTCTTTTATTGCTACGAGAGTTGGTCCTTAGTTGGTACTCACGCCAGGATGCCTGAGAGGTAGAGGGTCTCAGCCGATAAGTAAGACAAATAGCTGAACATGAAGACGATGAGCGGCTCAATTGCAGAGATATTCTGAGTGAAACGTGTGATAAACGCAGAAACGAATCCAAAAACAATGCCGAAAAAGACTCCCCCAAGCCCCACAATAATGAATCGGGCACATCCAGCCAAAATGTCGACAGGCTCTATGCTTTCGAACTTGTGCATCTTTGTGAAGGCGATTAGTATATTGTATAAGACCTGGGCAAACAGAGAATCAAGGAAAGAAAAGAAACATGAATTAGAGATGAGCATTGTTTCACACACAGATTCTTAACTTTGTGTCTAGTTAAATAATTCACAACAAAAATGATATGACAATTAAGATTAATACAGCTGATTAACTTTAAATGTATTCCAGCTAATTTACATGCATTCAGTTTTTCTGAATAAGTGTCATATTCACAGCTTTCAAGTACTGAGCCCCTACTTTCTTGCTCGGCTCCCTGTCATTACCAGTTTATCTCCTCTCAGCTCCAAATGCGCCCTTCAATATGGGCTCTACAACCAACAGTGAAACTCCTATAAGCATTTCTTCTTTAACGTGAGCACCATCTGGCGCTCTCTTAGCGGAGGGACATGGAGGAGGAAGGGGCTTCCCCAACTTCGTCACAGCCTGGGAGGGGGTCAGCGTGCGGGAAGGAGGACTTCGCGTGGATCTGCCAGAGCCACAGGCCCTGAAAGTGGTCCCTCTGCAACTTCACATCGTTCTCCCAGTGACCCCTTGGGAAAGCCCAGCAGGCCGGTATGCTCCTTCCCCTCCCGAGAGCAGGATCCCCTGCAGGTCCGTGCTCCGCAGATGCTCCTGGATGCCTCCGGAGGGTGGTCTATCATCTGCCCAGCAAGCAACTCCACACCAGCTCCAGCCCGGCTAACCCGCAGCTTCTCGGGACCCAGTGTCCCATCCACACCTTGTCCAGAGAGACCAAAACCCCTTCTAACTCCTGTCCTTCTTTGCAGGCCATCTCTCAGCCCGAGGCTACCACAGGGAGTCCCTTATAGATTATAGGTTTTCTTTAATGTGGTTAATGTATTTTTAAAAAATATTCATTGAATTTATTGGCGTGACATTGGTTAATAAAATTATATAGGTTTCAGGTGTACAGCTCTACGATATGTTGTATATTGTGCTGTGTGCCCACCGTCCAAGTCAAGTCTCCTTCTGTCACCATTTATCTCCCTTTTCCCTCTTCTACCTCCCCTCACTTTTCCCCTCTGCTAACCACCGCGCTGCTGCCTGTGTCTCTGAGATGTTTTTTTCCTTAATCCTTTCACCTTTTTCACCAGCTCCCTACCCCCTCCCTTCTAACAGCTGTCAGCTGCTGTCTGTCTCTATGAGTCTGTTTCTATTTTGCTTGTTAGTTTATTTTGTTCATTAGTGTTCACATAGGCTGTTTAGCCTACTTGTGGTTTCTCTTTCCTGATTGGACCCCACTGGCTACACTTTCTCACTGACTCCCACCCCTCAAAAAAATCCTTAGCCTATGTGATGCCTACTCCCAAGGCTTCTCCATTTCTCTACTAAGTTCACATTTCTGTGAAGTTGCAGCGATCTGCTGGTTGCGGTCATGCCACTGGCGAGTCCAGAACTGGCATTGAACCTCTGTGGAGAGGCCGCTCTGAGGCAGGGAGAAATGCAGCAGGGGCTCTGAGAGGGAAGGCCAGGTCCAGAGCCCTGGGCTCAGAGCTCACCCTGCAGCCTTTGCTTCTTATTCCACAGCAAAGACAACAATGAGATGGGGCAGAGGTTAAACCTCCAGGAAATGGGTCAATGATCTGTTTATGTATCAACCATATATTTCAAACTGGTATAATGCTGGTCTGCTTTATTTAAGCAAAATGAAGCTATGTTTTAAGAAAAAGAAATTGTGACAAATCCAAAAGACACTTAGTGGTTGTATCCCAACTCTGTGATTTTGTTTAGTCCAATTCCACTTTTTGCCTGACCTCAGAGCAACCCACACACGGGTCTGGAAGCCCTGGGTGCTGTGCTCTCATTCCAGTGAGCTAAGCCACGCGGAGGAGCCAGATGCTTCCACAGACCTGGCAAGGCGGGTCTGAACGCACCCAGGTGGGGCCTGGGAATTTATTTGACTCTCAAACTCAGAGAAAACTCAGGGAATTCAATTGAGACTAAAAGATTTGCATGTTGTTGCCACACACAAACTCCTTTGCATAGCTCTCCAGGTTAGAAGCAGCCACCCAGTCTGCTCCAAGGGCTGGGAAAGCCATTCAGGTCAGCCTGTCCCTGGATGCCAAGGTGCCTGCCTAGAAGATGCCACAGAAGTTTAGGTAGTGAAAGGAGTGCATCCAACACAGAGACCACATTTATACACACAATACGTATTGACTATGTGCCAACCAATTCTCACCTTTCAGATCACCAGACTCTGGATGTCATAGTTGTAAACATTTTCTTTGGACTCATTTTGACTCACAGTAATGTGCATATATTTTCACACAGTGAAATAGCCAAGGCTAAATCTCAAACAAGTCCACAGCATGAATGGAACCCAGATTATTGACCTTCTTCACATGGTGTGGGGTGTGATATGGTGATGTAATCCTATATAATAAAGAGGTAATATGCAAATTGACCATCATGCCCTCACAAAGATGGCTGTTTATGACCAGGCTGGCAGGGGGGTTAATGAGGGACAACCAAACGACTAAGCAACAGGCTGTGTGGGACGACCAGGCCAGCAGGGGGGGCAGTTGGGGGTGATCAGGCTGGCATGCAGAGGCAGCGAGGGGTGATCAGGCCAGCAAGGGGGCGGGGCCGTTAGAGGTGACCAGGCAGGCAGACAGGTGAGCGATTAGGAGCCAGCAGTCCAGGATTGTGAGAGGGATATCTGACTGCCAGTTTAGGGCTGATCCCCAGGATTGGAGAGGATGCAGGCTGGGCTGAGACCATGCCCCACCCCCCATGCATGAATTTCATGCACCGGGCCTCTAGTAAGATATATGCACTTAGTGGCCCGATTATTATGACCACCTGATGTTTGTGGGCAAATTAGCCATACACTGCATCCTATGGGATATGGAAGCTGAAGGCCTGTTCAAACAGTTTTGCTGTCTGCATGTACCAAGATAAAATGTCTCCAATTCACACAAGAACAAGAGGATTGGACAGTCAAACATTGGAAAAAAGTCATGTGGTCTGATGAAACGGTGCTCATATTGTGCAGGAGTGGTTTCAAGAACAAGAAGGAGACTTTACCTTGCTTAGGTGTCCCCCACAGTCACCAGATCTCAATCCAATTGAGGATTTGTGGAACGAAGTTAAAAGAGCCATTAGGCAGCTGGTTCCACAACCATCAAATCTCACAGAACTGGACAGTGCTATTCATCAGGCATGGTGTCAGATTCCTCGAATCATCTTTCAACATCTCGTGGAGTCAATGCCAAGAAGAATTGCGGCAGTATTGAAGGCAAAAGGTGGCCCAACAAAGTACTGATGGGGTGGTCATAACAATCTGGCCACTCAGTGTATGTGTATATGTATATATGTGTGTGTTTGTGTAGATATATGTGTATAACACATAAAGGATGTAGCAAAAGTAGGTACAACTGTAAGCCTCTTTTGCCGTATCCTATATATGTTTTGTCTTTGTCTCCTGATACAGACACAAAAGCAGTTTACTTCCTATTCCTGGTTTGTTTTTATATAAAGGATTCAACTCAGAAACAGCCTGAGGTATCAGGCAAAGGGTGGGGGAGGGCACAGAGCTTCCCTCCCTCCCCTGCCACACTAAAAGCCAACCTTGGAATTTGTTCTTTAAAAACAAAATTCCCATCTAATGATATGTTTTCCATTGATTTTAGAGAGAGGAAGAGAGAGAGAGAAAACATTGATTAGTTGCCTCCTGTATGAGACTCAACCAGGGATCCAACCCGAAACCTGTGTATGAGCCCCAACTGGGAATGGGATCCCCATCCTTCAGTATAGTGACAACACTCCAACCAAGGAGCACCAGCCAGACACAGTTGTGATTTCCTGAGTGACAGGTGGGAGGACCTGTTGCTATCCACAAGGAGCTCTTTTTAATCTTACCTAAGCTTATGCTAATGAGGTGAGAGGAGCCCAAGATAGCTTCAGGATGGGGGCTGGTTGCCAGAATACCCAGTTACATGATTTAGAAGGATGTGAATTTTGATACTTCTCCTGCCCTCTACCCCTTACCTCCAGGTAAGAGATGAGCTTAAGATTAGATCAATAACCAATAGCCAGTGATTTAATCACTTATGCCTACGTAATAACACTTCAGCAAAAACGCTGAAAGATGGTTTCAGAAAACTTATAGGGTGCTGCTGAGAGGGCCCTGTGACAGTAGAGGGCACGGGAGCTCTGCACCCCCCTGACCCCCATCCTTTGTCCTGTGCACCCCAGGCTGTTATGAGTCGAATCTTTTATTTAAAAAAAACCCCACCAAAACAGTAATAGGAAGTAAACTGCTTTTCTGAGTCCTGTTAGCTGTTCTAGCAAATTATCAAACCTGAGGAGGGGACTGTGGGAACCCCCATTTTTTAGCCAGTCTGTAGAATCATGGGTAACCCAGACTTATGGTTGGTGTCTGACATGGAGGCAGCGTGAGCACCTGAGAATTTAGTGCAGGATGCCTGTCTAACTCCAGACAGTGACTGCCAGGATTGACTTGAATCTGAGGGCACCACGTTGGTGTCTGGAGAATTGGAGGTTGGCTGATATGGGGGAAAACACCCACACATTTGGTGTCAGAAATGGTGTTGTGAGCAACAAACAGTTCAGAGGAGGTGTCTCAGGAAATGGTCCTTTTGTGTTAGAGAGAGGAAGAGAGAGAGAGAGAGAAACATTGTTTTTCTATTTATATAAAACCTGTAGCTAACCTTAGAGTAGGCAAAAGACTCTACTCCCAGCACTCGGTGGGGAAAGTGCCACCTCAGCTTCCCTATAACACTCAGACCCTGGGTATTTCCTGGCTTGGAGCGGGGGAGCACCGTTTGTTGTGATGGTCTTTTGTCCTCACAGCCACAGAGATGAAATGAGTATCTTGGTATTTATAACAAGCCCCTTTCCACCACACAGGTTTATGTTAATAATGTAACTCTTTGAAAGCATCTAAGAATGAGGACTGGTTTCCAGTGGAAGCAACCAGAAATAGTGAGTTGAACATTTCAGCTCCACCTCTAGTTTCCTATGAGGGAAGAAAGGCTAGAAGTGGATTCAATCACCAATGGCCAATGGTTTAATCAATGAAGCCCATGCAATGAAATCTTCATAAAAAAAGCATCCAAATTGGAAAAGAGGAAGTAAAACTGTCCTTATTTGCAGACGACATGATATTATACATACAAAACCCTAGCGACTCCATCAAAAAGCTACTGGACTTAATACATGAATTTGGCAATGTAGCAGGATACAAAATTAACCCCAAGAAA
>NW_006288889.1:2684746-2685958 GCF_000327345.1 Myotis davidii | reverse complement strand
ACTTTTTGCAGATGACATAATATTTTACATAGAAAATCCTAAAGACTCAATCCAAAAATTACTATATTGAATAAGTGAAAGATATATGTCACATGATATCACTCATTTGTGGAATATAATAATCAACATAAACTGATGAACAAAAATAGAACCAGAAACACAGAAGCATTGAACAGATTGTCCAACCTATGAGGGGGGGGCGGGAGGGAAGGGGTAAGAGATCAACCAAAGGACTTGTATGCATGCATATAAGCATAACCAATGGACATAAGACACTGGGGGATAGGGGAGGCTAGGGGACTGTCAAGGGCGGGGGAAAAAAAAGGACACATATGTAATACCCTTTGTAATATTTTAAGCAATAAAAAAAATAAAAAAGCAGCCAAATCAAAAAAAAATCTCATAAAAACTCAACATGACTAAGCTGAAAAAGCTTCCAGGTTGGTGAACATGTGGAAATTGGGGTGGGGGTTGGTGGCATGTTCGGAGAGGACATGGGTGCTTCGTGTCCTTTCCCCATACCTTCTCCATGCCTTTCATCCATCTCTTCCTTAGTAATATCTTTTTGTAATAAACTGGTGATCTAGTAGGTAAAATGTTTCTCTGAGTTATGTGACCTGCGCTAGCATATCACTCAGACCAAGCAGGAGGCTGTTGGAACTACAACTACAGCAGTTGGGTCAAAAGCACAGGACACAACTGGACATGCAGTTGGCATCTAAAGTGGGTGGTGAGTGCAGGCTTGTGGGACTGAGCCCTTAAACTGCAGGATTGTATGCTATTTCCTGGTGGAAGTGGCAGCATTGAGCCTATTGTAGAATACCTGCTGGCATCTGAGCATTGCACCTCCCCACCTTTCAAATGAATGGACCACCAGAATCCTTGCTCCTCTTCTATCTTTGAAAGGTTTTATGAAAAAGAACTATTTTTCTTAAGATACAGTATCTTAGCTTTTATAATTTACTAGAGGCCCTGTGCACAAAATTTGTGCACTCGGCAGGGGTGGGGGTGGGGGGTCCCTCAGCCCAGCCTGCACCCTCTCACAATCTGGGAGCCCTTGGAAGATGTCCACCTGATGGCTTAGGCCAGGGGTCCTCAAACTATGGCCCACGGGCCACATGCAAATACAAATACTGTATTTGTTTTGTTTTTTTACTTCAAAATAAGATATGTGCAGTGTGTACGAGAATTTGTTCATAGTTTTTTTTTAAC
>NW_006288889.1:2683620-2684628 GCF_000327345.1 Myotis davidii | reverse complement strand
CACCGCTGCTGCCCTCACCAGCCGTGAGCACGGGTTCGGGCTAAGCAGTGCTTCCCCTGTGGGAGCGCACTGACCACCAGGGGGTAGCTCCTGCACTGAGCATCTGCCCCCTGGTGGTCAGTGCACATCATAGCAACCAGCCATTCTGCTGTCAGTTGAAACGGGCTCTCCGACATCCCCCAGGGGTCCTGGATTGCGAGAGCATGCAGGCCTGGCTGAGGGACCCCACTGGTGCATGATCAAGGCCAGGGAGGGATGTGGGAGGTTGGCCAGCTGGGGAGAGACTGCCAGAGGGCTCCAGGGTGTGTTCAGCCCATTTCACCCAGTCCCGATTAGCTGGACACCAGCAGCAAGCTAACCTACCAGTCGGAGCACTGTGGTGGTCAGTGCACATCATAGTGAGCAGTTAAGCAGCCTTAGCATATCATTAGCATATTACACTTTGATTGGTTGAACAGCCCATGGATGACCTGACATTTAGCATATAAGGCTTTTATTATATAGGATTAAATTATATTATTATCATTTACTAGAGGCCCGGTGCACAAAAATTTGTGCACTCGGGGGGGAGGAGGGGGGTCCTCAGCCCGGCCTGTGCCCTCTCGCAGTCTGGGACCCCTCGGGAGATAACGACCTGCTGGCTTAGGCCTGCTCCCGGCTGGCAGAGGGCAGGCCCAATCCCTAGGTGCAGCCCCTGGTCGGGCTCAGAGCAGGGTCGATTGGGGAATTGGGGCATCGCCCCCTGTCATGCACAGAGCAGGGCAGATTGGGAGGTTGTGATGCCACCCTCAGTCACACTCAGGGTAGAGCCAACTGGGGGGTGGGGCACCGCCCCCTGTCACACTCAAGGCAGGGTCGATAGGGAGGTTGCAGCGCCACCCCGTCACGCACAGAGCAGGGCCGATCAGAGGGTTGGGGCGCTGCCCCCTATCACGCACAGAGCAGGGCCCATCAAGGGGGTTGGGGCTTTGTACTCTGTCACACACAGCGCAGGGCCCATCACGCGGG
>NW_006288889.1:2680079-2683399 GCF_000327345.1 Myotis davidii | reverse complement strand
TTTTTCTTTTTTATTCTGAGCCAGCTTTAGCTCTGAGGCTCCAGCTCTTAGGCCTCTGCTCCTGAAAACAGGTATTGGGTTTGTTTAGATTCTACAATCGAAACTCTTTATCAACTCCACATCTGAGATACTGGCTAGCTGAAAGCTGGTTTCTGGGGTTTTGTTTAGCTTCTATTTTTGTAACTATGTTTCAAACTGCCAGCTCAGAGGCCGGCAAGGCTGGTGGGGAACGTTGAAGTCCTCCGTCACTGAAGCAAGCAAGTCTCATGTTAGTTTCAAGTTGCCTGGCTGCCGGACGCCATCTTGGCTGGCAGTTAATTTGCATATCTCCCTGATTAGCCAATGGGAAGGGTATCAGTCATATGCCAATTACCATGTTTCTCTTTTATTAGATAGGATTATTATCTTTACAATTGCTTTCCTATTAGTTAGGAATTACTCTGCTGCAGTTTTTCTAATTTCTTCAGGTAGGGCCTTATGTCATTGATTTTAAGTCTTTCAACTTTTACTAAGCATTTAAAACTATACATTTCCCTTGAAGTCAGCAGTTCTCAACCTGTGGGTCTCAACCCCTTTGGCGGTCGAACGACCCTTTCACAGGGGTCACCTAAGACCATCCTGCATATCAGATATTTACATTATGATTAATAACAGTAGCAACATTACAGTTATGAAGTAGCAACGAAAATAATTTTATGGTTGGGTCACAACATGAGGAACTGTATTTAAAGGGCCAGAAGGTTGAGAACCACTGCAAGTACATCTTTAATTGCATCTGACAAATTTTGTCATGTTGAATTTTCATTATCATTTGTTCAAAATATTTTCTAATTTCCTTTGTAAATTCTTGTTTGAATCATTAATTATTTAGCAGTGTGCTGTTTTGTTTCCAAACATTGGGGTTTTCTTAGATATCTTAATGTAATTCATTTTAATTTAATTTTGTGGTAAAGCAATTCCTATTCCTGAGTTCCTGAGGAGTGAATTGTGTGCCCCCCCAAATTTATGTGTTGAAGTCTTAGCCTACAGCATGGCAGAATGTGGCTGGATTTGAATGTAGGTATGTAAAGAGGTAATTAAGTTAGAATTAGATCATAATAGGACCCTATTCCCATAGGACAGTGTGATAAGAAAGAGACACCAGGAGCGCACCGAGCAAGCTGGTGGCACTGAAAGCCAGGAAGAGAGTCTTATAAGAAACCTGCCCTGCTGGCACCTGGATTTTGAACTGCCAGCTTTCAGAACTGTGAGAAGTACAATTCTCTCATTGAAGCTGTTATTGTCATAATGAGCCAGTTAATACTAATAATAGGAAGAGGGCAAAGGGGAGGCCAGACATTACAAGCATGTCATCTCCCTAGCCAGTTATCTCTTCCCAGGTGAGGCTGACAGACAAGCACCTTCTCTGTATCACCCCAACTTCACTGAACACAGGCTCATCTACCCCTTTGTTGGACCCCTTCCCCCGGGGATGTGCAGGGAATGGGTGGTGGCTCCCTGGGGAGTGTGACATTGCAGCTTGCTGGTGAAGCTTCTTGCACATGCGACTGGGTGAGTTCTTAGTGCCCGAGAGTCACAGCGAGGCTGGGGAAAGCTGACTTGTGTCATTCACATCACAATTGTCTGTTTCCTCCGCCAGAAAAGCGTGACCCAAACAAGTGCTTATGAATCCACTGTGCGGAGCCCAGTGATGCCATGGCTGGCCCTCGTGGCCATCACAGGCCTCTGGGTGATTAATGCGCTTGGAGCCGTGGGCAGGCTGCTCGTTAAGGGGTCTGCAGTGGAGACCCAGGTGTGTGGGGACAGGTGTCACCACCTTCCCAGCTGGGCAGGTGGGCAGTCAGGTCTGCTCCTCAGGCAGGTGAGGCTCATTGCTGCCAACACCCTTGTTTGTGGGACCTACCAACACAGGCTGCCCACTGCCCTCGCTTCTCCCAGCTCCTCCCACTGCCCCGCCTGATCCACAGCATCCCAACCTATTTGTGTGTGTGTATCAGGCACACACACACACTCACATACACACAGACTTAGACCCACAAACTCACAACATGGCTTCTCCCCACCTCAGACCTAAACAGCCAGCACCATAGCTCACTGTCAACGGCAGGTGTGGCCAGGGAGAAGCACACCAGGCAAAGCCCTGAAAGCTTTGGCTGGTGCAGGTGCGGAGGAAAATGTCTGGGTCCTGGGCTGGGTTGGGGCAGACACCTGCCGCCCCCACGGCTGGTCAGAAGCCAGTGGAGAAGCACACGGCTCAGCTGCGCCTGCGGGGCCCTCCCCGGACACCCAACCGTGTGAGGCTGCATGTCCCTTGTCTGAGGCTTGGGCTCTGTCCCCGTTTCTCTGCAGACAGACACCAGCCAGAGCGCCGTATCCTGCGGCCCTTCCTCTCCGGGCAGGAGGGCAGCCACACGCCATGCGTCTCTGTGTCTCAGTGCACATCCCTCTCCAAACGGCCCTCTGATATGAGATGAACCATCCCCACTTGACACATGAGAAACCGAGGCACCAAAGGATGGAGCCGCTTGCTCCAGATCACACAGCTGGGGCTCAAGCTCCCCCCAACACCACACAGCGCTCCTCACAGTCCTGGCTGGAAGGAGGTGTCCATCACAAAGAGGCTGGTGCATCTCACCTCCCACCCGGGAGCCTGAGTCAGGCGGGAGGCAGCGAGACGACAGGAGCACAGGAGAAACTGCCTGCGCCCTGGGCAGTGTATCCAGGTGCGTGCACAGCGCTGGTCACCGGAAGGCCAAGGCCGCGGAGCCCCGCAGGCTGACAGGGGCCGGCAGCCCAGCCCGCCACATGCTCATGCGCCAGGTGCTGTTTAAGTGCCTGGGGCGGGGTGGGGGGCGGTGGAGGGTAAAGACCCACTTCCACCCTCGCACAACTATCCCATCCCCAGAAGGGTACCGAGACCCAGATGAGGGAAGTGACCCCGAAAGCCACAGCTGCAGGTCGTGGGCCAGGAAGCACTGAGGCTGAGCCTCCGGCGAGCGCAGAGAGTCCTGAAGGGAGTTCACCCCAAGTGGCCCTTCATGTTTCCTGGGTACAGGTCATTTTCTTGGCAAACTGTGCCCATCATCCTCCTGTCCTCACAGCTCCCGGGCCTGACCTGGCCCTTATCACCAGCGACTGCCTGCGTGTCCGGCCAGCACAGTTCGCCTTCACACGCCCAGTGCCCCGGGTAATGCCAGGGTGGACAGCACCCCATCGGGGTGGGAAGGGAGGACGCTGTATCCCTACACCTGCCCCACAGCCACCCCACCTGCCCCACAGCCACCCCACCTGCCCCATTCCCACCCTACCTGCCCCACTGC
>NW_006288889.1:2676366-2680019 GCF_000327345.1 Myotis davidii | reverse complement strand
CACCCCACCTGCCTCACTCCCACCCTACCTGCCCCACTGCCACCCCACCTGCCCCACTCCCACCCCACCCCAGCGTGTAGGCTCGGGGCAATTTGAAGTTCAGTGGAGGCACTTGACTCTCAGGAGGAAACAGCCCAGCTCCCAGCTGCTCTGACAAATCCACTTTCCAGCGGAGTGTCACTCTCAAGGCCGAGGAAGGAGGCTGTGGCCAGGCGAGCCCCGAGCCGCAGGCCAGCCACTGCCACCCACCTGCCCCACTCCCACCCCTGCGGGGCCTCTGCTGTTTGCTGCTCTGTCCCATCACAGCTGTCACTGCCACCAGTGACTCCTCAGTGGCCCTCAGTGCTACACGCGGGCCCTTGGTGATGGCGGGAGCTGCTAAGAGAGAATCCCTCTACAGGCAGCCAGGTAGCAAGTAGGCTGATAAAGGGTGGAAGGTGAGAAGAGAAGAGAGTAAAGGAACTCCAGCATAAGGGGTGGGGAGTCAGGGTCCAGGGCCAGCAATAAGAATGCATCCTAGAAGGCAAGTCGGACAGAGGTGAAGGCTTGTTCTGGCTGGTGTGGCTCAGTGGATAGAGTGTCAGCTGGTGGACTGAAGGGTCCGGGTTCGATTCCAGTCAAGGGAATGTACCGGTTGTGACTTGAACCCTGGTCCTGGTCAGGGCACACGCGGAGGCAACCCATCCATTTGTCTCTCTACATCGGTGTTTCTCACTGTCTCTCCCCCTCCCTTCCACTCTCTCTAAAAATCACTGGAAAAGTAACCTGGGGTGAAGATTCACAAAAAAACAAACAACAAAAAAAGGAAAAAGAAAACCAATGGTTAAGGCTCTGCTAGGAGACTGACTCTCACTGCTGGTGGGAAAGAGCGGAGGACAGTTCTTCAGTGTGTGTCCCGGACACGGAGCCACAGAGAACAGTCACATGCAATACGTAAGTGACGTCTCCACCCGACGCCGGTGATCAGCACAGGCAGTCTGTGCCCCTCCAGACTCTCTCACCCGCTTCCTAGAGGGGAGGCTTACTCAGCAAAGGGATCAGGAAAACCTAGAAGGAGCCTGAGAGCAGTCTGCCCACATGAATGATGCGGTCCCATAGTGAACAGCAGGTGCTGGGAAGAGGACGCCAGCGCCAGGCCCGTCTGCAAGCTGGCTTAGGACAATCGCGCTGCTGGGCACCCCTCCCTGTGAGAAGAGCTCAGTGGGGTTTCCCAGGGGCTCTGTGAGCTGGATTAGATCAGCATTTCGATTTCACAGGAACGAGGCACAGAGACACGCAGAGTCTTCCAGGGCCAACACACCGGATGCGGCCAAGCCGGGCAGTTCTGACATGGACAGGGCGCTGCTGCACCAGGCGATGTGAGCCCAGCCTCCCTGTCCGCACCACTGGCTGCTTTGCCACCCAGCAGGTCCGGGAGTGGAAAGTCAAAAGGCAGGGACAAAAGGGAGAGATTGGGACCAGGCGGCCCAGAACACTGTGTTGTCTGTCACTGGCTGGAAGTTTGTCCATTCAGTTTATTGTAACTTACTTTGCAGTATTGTCTCCATCTGTGAAGTGGGGATATGATTCATTCCTCAGAGTAACATGTAAAGATTCAATAAAATGACCCATGTAGAGGCAACCCGCCAGGCCAGGAGCTAACGGGCACCTTCCTTCCGCTGTGCTCCTGGCCATGAGGTTCAACTGGAGACACTGGCTGTTAGTGAGCAATCGGCTCGTCTCTGCTCCCTGTGCCCACCATTACGAGTAAGTTCTGGTGATAAGAGTCATAACAAAACACTAAGCAAGAGGGAGACATCAGTGGGACAAGAGGCCTGGAGGCCGATTTGTTAGGATGAGGGCAGTTCTGCAGGAGCTCCTCCTGGTGGTGAGAAGGCAGCTCTTAGCGCACACACATCTGAGAGTGCCGCCTGTCACCCACTATCCAGGCCACCCCTGGGTGATCCACTGCAGAAAGGGCATGCTTCGGCCGCGGCCCCAGAAGTTTCCCTCCCGTGGAAGGGCGAGGCCGGCCTTCGCTCACCATGCAGCTGGGCCTCATTACTACCGGCTGCGTCCACGCTGCTTTCTCATCTGCCCGGGCTGCTTGTCCGCAGGAACGCAGGGCCCGGCATACGCTGCACATTCCTGTGCCTTGGGTGACCGAGGGTGACCAGAGCGGCGTGTGGGCAATCCCTGAGCCAGGTCGGCGGCCCCTGGAGGTCAGGGCAGTGCCCTTGGCAGACGCTATGGGCACTTTACTAGTAAATTATCGTTTTAAAAAACTTCCAAGTGGAAGCAATTAAACTTTGGAAAGTCAAACAGATGTTGCTAGAAAAACAAAGCAACGGAAGCCCAGCTGCGACGGGCTGTCCGTGTTGATCCCAACGGAGGCTGGCGCCCAGGGCGGCGGCCACGGAGGCAAAGGTTCCCCAGCGGTGACACAGCATGCAGCCCTAGAAGCCCCCCTTATGAGGGAAGGCTGAGATGAGAAGTTACTCGATGGCGGCCCAGCGCAGCTGGAGGCTGTCACTCAGAGGGTTGCCCGTGGAGGGGGTTCCAGTGACCGAGGCGCCCAAAGAGTTTAGACATCAGTGACAGATGATGACGTCTGGGAGACTCGCTATGAATTACACACACCAGCCTTGCAGGAAAGTCCCAGGAAGGACACTCACTCCATTGTAACAAGATGGAGAGCGTGAAAATACCTGAGGGGGAGGGCGCGGGACAGGGGCTCAGAGACACAGTGCCCTCCAAGGAGGTCCTCCTTCCACACAGGCCTCTCCAGGTGAGCCAGCACCTCAGGGCCTGCTGCACACACAGACCCCAAGTTCCCTCCCTGAGAGCCTGGGCCTGGTCCGGGTGTGCGGGCCTCCAAGGAGTCCTGCCAGGGCCCAGGGCTGCACTCACCAGGGCACATCTGCGGGCACCTGGAGCCTGGCTCCCTGGCAACTTTCCGACACCGGGGCTCTCAGGGACCTGCGCAGCGGGAAAGTGGGTGCAAGCTGGCGACTCTGGTACTCTGTGCATTGGCTAAAGATCGTTCTTATGAATAAATAAATTCTCTTCCCACTTCACGGGCGGCCTCCTTCCTTGAGGAACCCACCCGCAAAGCTTGGGCTACTTTTCAAGAGCTTCGTTCCCTCCGCACTTTCTAGTTTTAAGCAAGTCGTCATGATAAAATGCCATGTGACGGATGAGTGAATAAGTAAGTGTAGAGGGAAAAACAGAAAACATTATGGCTGCCTGTCTTTTGGCTAGGCACAATGCTAAGCAAGGTAGGAACCCTGAGGCAATGAAAGAATGCTTTAGTTAGATTTGACCTTATAAAAATTTAAACCTTGTATAGAATAATAGATACCATAATTTAAAAAAATAACAGAATGGGAGAAAATGCTTGATTTTTATGCAATATTGAGGAGTTGAAAATGTAAATAATTTAAAGAGTTCTTACAAATCAATATATTCTATCTAATAAAAGAGAAACATGGTAATTAGCATACATCCGCTACCCTTCCCATTGGCTAATCAGTGAGATATGCAAATTAACTGCCAGCCAAGATGGCGGCTGGCAGCCAGGCAGTTTGAAGCGAACATGAGGCTTGCTTGCTTCAGTGATGGAGGAAAACAATGACCCCACCTGCCTTGCCAGCCTCTGAGCTTGCAGTTTGAAA
>NW_006288889.1:2675705-2675994 GCF_000327345.1 Myotis davidii | reverse complement strand
ACAGGGGGCGGGGCCACAACCTCCCTATCCGTTATGCTCTGTTTGTGACAGGGGGAGGCGCCCCATCCCCCTGATTGGCCCTGCTCTGTGCCTGATAGGGGGGAGCTCCCCACCCCCCTGATCACCCTGCGGCTCTGTGTGTGACAGCATGCTGGGCCCCAACCCCCTGATCGGCCCTGCTCTGTGTGTGACAGGGGGCGGTGCCCCAACTCCCCTATCGGCCCTACTCTGTGAGTGACAGGGGTGAGCTCCCCAACCCCCTGATTGACCCTGCTCTGTGCACGAAGGA
>NW_006288889.1:2659267-2675647 GCF_000327345.1 Myotis davidii | reverse complement strand
TGCACCTAGGGATTGGGCCTGCCCTCTGCCACCTGGGAGCAGGCCTAAGCCAGCAGGTCGTTATCTCCCGAGGGGTCCCAGACTGCGAGAGGGCACAGGCCAGGCTGAGGTTCCCCCCTCCCCCCTGAGTGCACAAATTTTTGTGCACCGGGCCTCTAGTATATATATAAAGAGCCAAGAGCCTTCACATCTGAAACAACCAAATGAACGACCAAACTGGTTAAGTGGGGCAACCAGGCCATCAGGGAGATTAGTGAGGGACGACCAAACGACTGAACAGCAGGCTCCATGGGGAAACCAGGTCGGCAGGGATGGGGGCAGTGAGGGGTGACCAATCCACTGAACAGCAGGCTGCGTGGGGCAACCAGGCCAGCAGGGGGGGCAGTTGGCAGCAACCAGGCTGGCAGGGGGACCAGTGACGGGTGACCATGCTGGTGGGGGGGCAGTTGGGGGTGACCAGGCAGGCAGGCAGGTGAGCAGTTAGGAGCCAGTCATCCTGGATTGTGAAAGACCAGTGGTCCTGGATTTTGAGGGGGATGTCCGACTGCTGGCAGTTGGACATCCCCTGAGGGGTCCCGGATTGGAGAGGGTGCAGGCTGGGCTGAGGGGACCCCCCCCCATGCATTAATTTCGAGCACCAGGCCTCTAGTTAAATATAAAAACAATACGTGGTCCCCAAGAAAAATTGACAACACTCAATATTTGTGACATACTTATAAAAATTATCTGTAGTTTCTATGAAATTCAAATTTAATTGGGTGTCCTGTATTGTTTTAAATCTGGCAACCCCCAAAGAAGAAAGCTAATTTGCAGCATGAGAAACATTAATGACCCACAGCCACTGGAAAGGTACTGCCACGCCCCGCAGGCGCATGCTGGCAGGGGCACCTCTGCTCATAGGCTGGGACGCATGAAGAAAACATGCCCTTGTTGATGCGACACCAGGAGACATGCTCATTGCACTGTCTGAAGGAATGTAAGCCCACAGAGACTTTCTGAGAAACATTTGCATCCATGGGGTAAGAGCTAACATTAATGTCCAATATTGCATTCTTCCTTGACAGGTGCTAAAACAGGGAGGGCCTCAAGTGGGTAACCGAAAGGCCCTCCCCGCTCTGATCCTGTGGATGAGATTCCCCAGCAATAACCTTCCTATCAAGGGGACCAGGCACAGCTCCTGTGCCTCCCTGAGTAGTGGGTTCCAGCCCCCGCCAGCTGGTGGACTTCTTCAAACAACCAACCTCATCGTCCATGGAAGCCAGGAGGCTCCCTCCTCTCAGCACTACTCAGCTTGCCTCTCACACCCCCTGTGGCCCTGCCTGTGTGCCTGTGGCCCTGCGTGTGTGCCTGTGACCATGTGTGTGTGCCTGTAGGCCTGCGTGTGTGCCTGTGACCTTGTGTGTGTGCCTGTGACCATGTGTGTGTGCCTGTAACCATGTGTGTGTGCCTGTAGGCCTGCGTGTGTGCCTGTGACCATGTGTGTGTGCCTGTGACCATGTGTGTGTGCCTGTGACCATGTGTGTGTTCCCTGTGGCCCTGTGTGTGTGCATGTGACCATGTATGTGTGCCTGTGGCCCTGCGTGTGTGCCTATGACCATGCATGTGTGCTTGTGACCATGTGTGTGTGCCTGTGGCCCTGCGTGTGTGCCTATGACCATGCGTGTGTGCCTGTGACCATGTGTGTGTGCCTATGACCATGCATATGTACCTGTGACCATCTGTGTGTGTGCCTGTGGCCCTGTGTGTGTGCCTGTGACCATGTGTGTGTGCCTGTAGCCCTGCCTATGTGCCTGTGGCCCTGCGTGTGTGCCTATGACCATGCATGTGTGCCTGTGACCATGTGTGTGTGCCCGTGGCCCTGCATGTGCCCGTAGCCCTGCGTGTGTGCGCACCCTCCTCCTGGGCTTTATTGAGCTCATCTGGCCAGGATTACCTGCCACTCCCTGACAGGAGTGGGGTCCCTCCCTCATCAATCGGATAAAGAGGTGGTGATTAAAACAGCAGCATCTTTTACAATTTTTAATGCACCTACTTTTTAACCCAGAAATGTCACTACCTAGAACATGTGAAAGCAAAAATATAACATAATCTCACCCAATGCATGTAAGATAACATGTATCTACATGTGTATTGGGTTGTCTCATCAAGGGTGAGAAGAGGGCACTGGAGGCTTGGTGCCTTTTGTATGGTTTGACTTTTCACACTGAAAATGGATTCTAGTTTTACTTATGTGATGTGCTATAACTTTTAAAATAAGAAAAGTGTATCAAAGTATACAACAACATCTCAGACTAACAACTAGTGAAAATTTTCAGTAATGTAATGAGATAGCAATGGGAGGGCTAGTCCAGAATATTCTAGCACCCGTAGCCACAGCCATCTCTGGGCCTCGATGCATGAGCTAGCCTTCAGTCCTCGGCTCCTCTCAAAGGGATCCTAAGCAAAGCCCTGCTTTCACATTTTCCAAGTGTCATGCGGTCCTGACTGACAATAAGGAACACGTATTCACAGCCCCCTGTCACCTCTCTTATCACCGTCACGTCTCATGCAGCGTGACAAGGCACTCAGCACACGGAGCCTACTGTGAGCCTGTGGTGAGCAATCCCAGAAGAACCTGTAGCAAGTTTCTGTTTGCAAAGTGATACACTGAGTTTAACTACAGAATGATTTGTTCTCTCTCCTTTTCCGCTCTTTAAAGAAGCTAGTTGGGCCCAACCTGTATGAACCAGGAGGTCATGGTTTGATTTCTGGTCAAGGGCACATGCCTGGGCTGCAGGCTAGATCCCCAGTGGGGGGCATGCAGGACGCAGCCGATCAATGATTCTCTTTCATCATTGATGTTTCTACCTCTCCCTTTTCCTTCCTCTCTGAAATCAATAAAAATATATTAAAAAATAAAAAAGAAGCTAGTTGGGAACTGAATGGCAAGCAGTGTTAGTGAGCAATTATCCTAAGGAATGTCACCTAAACTTGGGCCACCTGCATTGACGAAAGCCCATCTCTGTCCTGCCCTGGCTTAGGCCTGCTCAGCCCTCTCCATTAGCCCTGGACACAGTCTCCTGTCGCCTGCCCACCAGAGCCCCTGCTCCGGGGACGTGCCCCGGCCATCTCACCACACTGATGCCGTCATTGAGGAGGGCCTCCCCGAAGATCATCATGTACAGCGGCTCGTTCACGCGCGCCTCCTCGAACACAGCCAGCACGGCCACCGGGTCCACGGCGGAGATCAGGCTGCCGAACAGCAGGTTCTGAAGCAGGTTGACATCGCTGAGGCCAAAGGCCTTGATCTGGCAGATGAGGTAGAGGGAGAGGCCGATGCCCATGGCGTTGACCAGGGCCCCCAGGCCTGCCCACCACAGGATGGAGCCAATATTCTCAAAGAAGGGCCGAGTGGGCATGAAGTAGCCGCTCTCCAGGACAATGGGAGGGAGGAGGTACAGGAAATAGATGTTGGAGTCCATGACCGGAGGCGATTTGTGGTCGGTGCCAAAAATGATGGCCCCCACCAGAGCCCCCACAATGATGAGCAGGCAGCTTTCCGGCATGAGGCCTGGCAGCCGGTGGTGGAGGTGGAAGCCTGGGGAAGAGCAGAGGCCACAGTTAGCTGTTTGCTACCGAGACACGTGCAAGGGCTCTAAAGCCACGCAGAGGGCTCCGGGGCCAGCTGGCTGCACTCTGTGCGGCAGGACCTGGGCGCGGTGGGGCTGACACGGGACCACATGCTTCACATGCAGCCCAGCACGGGCTGCGAAATCAGTGTTCTAGGCAGCAGTCCCCGCTTCCTCCTTCCTGCTCCCCCATTTTACAGGACTGAGCACTGGATTGAAGAGGAGAGAAGTGGGTGGACCTGTCTGTGCTCACCCAAAACTGCCCTTAAGGCTCATGCAGAGTCTTTTCTGTCGCCTGAACCTCAGCTTGTTCCAAACTGACCTCATCCCACTTCCCTCTCCACCAAACAAAGAAACAAAACTTAAAAGTTCTTTATTTTCCCCCTTATTTAATCCATGACATTGCCATTCAGTCAGTCACTTAAGGGGAAATCAGGTCGCATTCTCATGACCCCCCATTACTTTTGCCCCTTTATTTAGTCAGATGCCTATTTCATCAGTAACGTCTCTCTTTAGCTGCCCCTGCAGCCCATCCCCTTCTCTCCAACCTCACAGCCACAGCCTTTGCTCAGAACTGCCCCTTTCTTCTCGAATTACTGCCTTGTCCTCCTGAACTTCTTTCTCACCCTCAAACCGCCAGCTCACCCTCTCCTGCTGCAAGAGGACTTCCTTACACCACGTGTATATGATGCCCCATTCCCCACCTGGGACTGTGAAGGTACACACACATCTCATGGATTTGAAACTGAGGGTTTTTGTTAAGCATCCCTGCTAACTGGAAGTACTGGGGGGTAGAGGACCAAACATATTTTCTACAATTCCAACTGTTGACAACATTTTAGAAATAAGATATTAACAAATAAGAACAAAAAAACAAGAAAATGTGTAAGTATACAACTAAACACACCTCGAGCGCCAGCAGACAGGATGGGCAGCCAGAGCGTAGCGCATCACCCTGGGGCTCTCTCCGAATCAGCGCCCCACAGCCAGCCACACGCCTTCGCACCCTGTGGCCCCTCTCATCTCCCTACCTTGTTGTTGCTGCCTGGATTGTCTTTCATTCAAATTTTTCTGATCCTGCTCAATCTTTGAGGTTAAGCTTTTCCTGATCTCTTCCAAAAAGAGATAATATGTCTTCCCCTGAATGATTATGTCGTATGTCCCGGTCTGACAACAATGACCCCTTTCTACTGTGTCTGTGTGCATTCTTACCTCACCCACTAAACTCTGAACTCCTCAGACTCAGGCAGAATGGTAGACATCTTTATACCTGCCAATGCGCCCACCCAGATGTCTTCTGCACAGTGGCCCGCGGCCTGCTGGGAGAATTACGTGTGTAAGGGAATGGGTGAGCAGGCTGCATGTTGGTGAGAGAAGATGTTACATAGTAAGTAGAAGCTGAACAGGCTGTTGGAGAATGCTTATGACTTACATAGATGAAATGGAAGACATTTCAGGCTGGGAGAATGCCAAGAGAAAATAGAGAGACAGGAATGGCCCAGCCAGATATGATTAATACATTGAGGGCACCCACCTGGTTGGGGCAAATCTGGAATTGGGAAGAGCATTGGAAAAAGATGCTCTGATGATTTTGAGCCAAATGATGGGGGCCTTGAATTCAAGGTTAAGGGGTGTAGCTTTTCTTCCATAGACCATGGGGAGCCATTGAATGTCTCCTTTGGAATTTCTTAGGGTCAGCCATCCAGGGAGCATGTGTGTTTCCCTGACCATAACTTTGAACTCCTCCATTCACTATAGCAGGCTGGTTAATGCAATGGCGCATTCGCATCAAGAGACATTATCCCAGACCACACACTTAGTCCACTGGCTTTAACACCAGCGTAAGGTCTCCTAAAATCCTGCTCTCTCTGTTTCTGAAGAGAACTTTCTCCTCCCATTCCCTCCTACCCTTCCTCCTCCTCTTCTTCTTGTGGTGCTGTCTTCAACCACATTGGACTTTTTGAATGTAAAAGAGGCAGACGAGCCCATATGCAGTGTTATTAGGCTTTTGCCGCCCCAGTTTGGCCCTGCTTTCCGGGCTCCAGTGCCCTGTGATGAGTGTGGCATGCCCCACCCTCAGCGCATGCACCCACCCAGCCCCTGGGGAGGCGCCTGCATGCAGGGCCCTGGAAGGCAGTGCTGCCTGCCCATCACTCCAGAGCTTTCTCCCTTTCATGATAACAATAGAGTCAGTCACTGGAGGATTTTTAGTTTCAGGGACTGAAACTTAAATAACAATGTCCTACCTACAAGTCAGAGAGTCCCCCTTTCCATTCTGCCCAATGATTCAGGACATCCTTCTGTAAACTTACAAGAAGCAGAACTGAAATAAAAGATAAACAGCAAGTCTGAGGTGACTTTGTATTATTTTTGTTCTATAGTATCATTCTTTTCAACTTGCATAGTTGGTGTTTTTAAAAGGATTGGGGAGCCCGGGCCAGTGTGGCCCAGTTGGTTGGGTATCCTCTGGGGGGCACCAGGAAGTTACCAGTTCGATTCCCTGTCAGGGCACATGCCTGGATTGCAGTCTCCATCCCCAGTAGGGGGTATGCAAGGGCAGCCAATCAATGTTTCTCTCTCTCGTTGATGTTTCTCTCTGTCCTTCTCCCTTCCTCTTCTCTAAAATCCATAAAAACATGTTTAAATAAATAAATAAATAAATAATGAGATCAGAAGTACTGGGGAGAGTTGTGATGTTTCCTGTCAGAGGCCTGCCAGGCAGCACTGGATCCACCTGTCTTCCCCATGCAGCGAAGTCCCTGAGGCCAGGGACCACAGTCATTTCCACACATTGCCTAGCACTCAATGAATGTGGTCTGCTAGAATGGTAAATGAAATAATGAATAATAATAATGATTATTAATTGTATCTTAACTCAAATTTCATAATGTAGAATCTAAGAAAGCCTGTATTGGTTTCTTGCCTTAAAGTTTTATGTCTCCCCACCTCTGCCCCCGCCCCCGCCCCTGGTGAATGAACCACCATATAGAAATCTACAAGCCCAGTAATTGGCACCTAGTATGTATTCAATAAACATGCCTTCTTTTCATGTACAATGTAAAAATAATCTGAATTCTGGAAGACTAGCAAATATAAAATTGTACTTGAATGCGCATGATCCACCTGAAAACCTACTTAAGCTATTTTCTTTTTCTAAAGTACATTGAATTATATCCCTTTGAAAATCAAGAACATTTAAAACACCACAACACTCTACACTTCTAGACAGTGAGCCTGGGCACATATGCTACCTGTAGAGAGCAATCTGCTTTATGCTAACATCAAACTGGATAAAAGACATCCTTCCTGCATTGCGATGTTTACTGACATAGAGCATAAGCCTCTTTTATATTATAAAATCCTTATTTGCACCGAAAAGTTTTTAAAAATAGTTTCACAGACCAACAAGCTGATATGTAGAAAGACACAGTTGCTAGCCAGTCCCGGGCAGATCTAGTTCCTGACCCAGAACAGCCTCAGCATCCCTCCCATGTGTACAAAGGAGCATTTAAAACCCACCAACCACCCTGAATGTTCTCAGTCCATGTGGCTGCCTGAGAGGCGCTGGGCCCTCAGCTCTACGCTGAGCCTATCCCCCCTTCAGAAAGCGATTCTTATGTGAGCACTTCTTAGAGATGATGTGAAACCCTTTGTATAACTTAACCATTTGACAGATCACACAAGAGTTCTTCAGGGTGACAACTCCATTTAGTCTCCATACCTCACTAGCTCAGAAGGAATGGCAATTATGAAGGAGCACCTGACTAATACACTGTTCCCCCAACATCCCCGGGGGGCAGGTGAAGAGACAGAGCCCTCAGTCCTGATGCCAAGGAATTAGCTGGAAGATCTCATGGCTCAACCCCATTTCCCACCCAGCCTTGCGGTTAATATAAATGGGCACCATAGTTTCTAATAAAGCAATTTATTCAAATGACAAATTTCATAACCTTGGCAAAGGATATGTTATACAAAGTAATTGAAATACTTGTATCAGTTTTCCACTTTTGAATAAGCTGGTTTTATTAAAAAAATTTTTTAGTCATCACCTGAGGATTTGAGAGAGAGAGAGAGAAAGAGAAAGAGAGAGAGAGAGAGAGATGTGGCAGAGAAACAGTGATCAGTTGTCTCCCATACTCGACTTGATTGGAGATAGAACCTTCAGCTTAGGTATGTGCTCTGACCAGATTCGAACCCACAACCTTTTGGTGCTGGGATGACGCTTCAACCAACTGAGCCTGGCCTTGGCTCTCAGTAGCTGGTTTGAAGGAGAAAGGGGGTGGCATTTGGAATTAAATGGTCACAGAGCGTAAACCATCACATTGGGTTTGGCACAAAGAACCTTGATTAGCATTTAATCCATCAACTTGAATTCACTTTATTTCACAAAGGAAAGCATGGGTGCCCCACTGGCTGCATTAGGCTCCTGTGTAGATCTATATTCTACCTACAGATCTAATCTCCTGTGTCCCCATTCCTGTCACTGAAGCACCTAAGAGTTGCTCTCTGCCAGTTTGCGAGGAGCACACCCCACTGTTACAGAATTAACAGTGGGAGCCGCTGCTGAAGCCCCTGGCTACGGGGCCAAGAATGAAGGGAGAATGTTTTACAGAGAATCTTTATGTGATTCGTGAATTCCCATTGGCCATCATCCTGAGGTCTGCATGCCTCACTCTGCAGTGATTTTTAAAGCACAGAACCTTGAGGTTGCTGCACACCAACTAATGTCACATGGTTGTCACACCGAAACGAGGAGAAATCCAAACAACCCAGCACCGAAGGTACACTTTACATGCCAACACACAGGCCTGAGCCCCAGTGGCTGCACGGAGCTGGTGCCCCCTGGAATCAAGGGCAGAGCTGACGTGACAGCACTGCAGTACACCCACTCAGCTCCCATCCCAGGCGTGGCCACACTCAGCCTCTCATGTGGGAGACGTGCACAGCCCAGGTGGGGGGACTCACCTATTTTTGCGAGGGAAGCTAGAAGGATCCAGAGGGTGACTTCATAGGGGACTTGCACGTAGTCATAGTCCAGTGCAAAGACAGTGATCTCACCCAGAGCCGGGCCCGAAGCAGCAAACCCAGCCCCAGGCTCCTGCTGGGCCATGGAATCCGTGGGTTTGTTCAAATCAGACGTTGCTTTGGAACCCTTGAGGGCCACTAGCAGCAACAGCCACTGCCAAGGACTGAGCGGCCCTGGTGCCTGGAAACCCATGCTGGGCCTCCTCCCGCCCCTCACGCTGGGCCCTGCCTCAAGGGTCCTGAGCACAGGCGTCCGCCGGTGAGCAGGACACGAGCACAGTCCACGGGCCCAGCAAGGGTCCGAGTGTGGCCTTGAGTCCTGAGTGCAGATGCTCTCAAATGGCCTCGATGAGATTCTTTTTAGGCAGCTCACTTCTGCCTCGCACACAGTCATTCAGCAGCTCTGTTCCCCTGGGAGCATCTGTGTGACTTTACCTGGCTGGTGAGGAGTGCATCTGGGAAGGGAAAATCCCTCTTCGCGCAAAGCTGTTTCTCACTGCATGGCACGGCACACGGGCTTGGTCCTGAGAATGAAAATTGACAAGGATGCCTCGGGCTCCTTCCAGACGTAGCTGGAGTCCTGCAGGAGGGGTCCTCCTCTCCCCGCTCCCAGCGAGGGCTGCTGCCTCGCACCTGCCCCTTCTCTCCTCCTGACTCTCTCTGTCGCTGTGCTGAGTGGCTCGGCTGCAGGTAGCTCTGGATCCACTAATTACACTCCCTGATTGGACTTCCCTGAGTGCTCACTAGGGGTTACACTGCTGACACCTAGTGGGCAGCCACCATAGGCCCCTTGGCGTTTCAGTGACAAACCTCTCAGGCAACCATGTGACCTTCATCTGAACCAGGGCCCTTCTGAGAGTAAGAAAAGCTACCCATACATGCCAGACCCGGTATAAACCAGGAGGTCCTGGCACCCAGGGCAGATGGTCTCTATAACGAGGAGGAAAAAGAGGAGGTATGACTCATTACTGGATTCCATGAGCAGTGATTCAAAGAAAGAAAGTTCCAGTTCTCTGTAAATTTTACATAGCACTAAAAAAAAGCAACAAGCTGAAGAACAAGCTCCATGAACACATGTAAAAACCCAGTTTTGAGAAACTCCATGGCACGTCTGAATGTTCAATGTAAAGGATTTTGTTATTAAGGCCTATTTGTTCCAAAAAAGCAGCACAACAGAGGTTATGAAAGGATGTCGAGATGAATCCCATGGATTCACTCCTAGCTCTACATCAGCCAGGTGACCATGCCGATTACTCACCTTTCAAGGTGTCCTCATATGAGAAGGGGAGGTTAATAATAGCTACCTGATGGAATGACTAGGAGTGTAAACGAGATGAGACAGGCACACTATCTGGCACTGAATGTTAAATTTTATTATTTTGAAACACATTTCTTATTCTATCCTATCTAATAAAAGAGTAATATGCAAATTAACCCTCACTCCATCACAAAGATGGTGGTGGCCACGGAGCTGGAGTGAGCAGGAGGCTGGGGTTGCCCTGGCGATGGAGGAAGCTAAGCTTCCCACCTGCCCTGGCCAGCCCTAAGCTCAGCTCAAGGCTACTAAGTTTCAATAATAGAAGATAAATAAACCCCAGGTACCTGCTTCCAGCCGCCCTGGCCTCCACTCAAGGAGGGGCTGGGAACAAGGGTTGCAGGGGGCAACCCAGGCTTTGAGTGGGACGAAGGCAACAAAGTTTCAATTATAGAAGTTAAGTAAATCCCAGATACTTCTTCCAGCCTGGCCATGGCCAGCCTGAAAACGGCCCTCAGCCCCTTACCCAGGCTGGCCACACCCCCATGGGGTGAGGGTCCCCACTGGGGGGCTTGACCAGACTTCAAACAGCCATCAGCCCCTCACCCAGGCTGGCCAGGCACCCCAGTGGGGACCCCCACCCTGATTCGGGACACCTTTCAGAGAAAATCAGCTGGCCCTCACCCGTGCACCAGGCCTCTATCCTATATAATAAAAGGGTAATATGCAAATTGACTCTAACATCAGAATGACTGGGAATGACTTGTCACTGTGACACACATTGACCACCAGGGGGCAGATGCTCAATGCAGGAGCTGCCCACTGGTGGTCAGTGCATTCCCACAGGTGGAGCCCTGCTCAGCCACAAGCCAGGCTGACGGCTGCTAGTACAGCAGTGGTGGTGGGAGCCTCTCCTGCCTCCTCAGCAGTGCTAAGGATGTCCAACTGCAGCTTAGGCCTGCTCCCCATTGGCAAGTGGAAATCCTCCAAGGGCTCCTGGGCTGCCAGAGGAATTTCTTACTGCCAGCTTAGGTCTTGTCCCCCTGGGGAGCAGGCCTAAGCCAGCAGGTGGACATCCCCCGAGGGGTCCCAGACTGAGAGAGGGCACAGGCCGGACTGAGGGACCCCCCACACAAGTGCACAAATTTTTGTGTACTGGGCCTCTAGTATGAGAAATAAAAACTCTGTGGCAATGACAGAGCTCTCTGCTCAACAGCCCAGCTGGCATGGCTCAGTGGTTAAACATCAACCCAGGAGCCAAGAGGACCCCAGTTTGATTCCTGGGTCAGGGCACATGCCCAGATTGCAGGCTTGATCCTCAGGAAGGGACGTACAGGAGGCACCTGATTGATGATGTTTCTATCTCATTGATGTTTCTATCTCCCTCTCCCTCTCCCTTTCTCTCTAAAATCAATGAAAACATACTTTAAGAAAAAGAGTGCTCAATAGAAGATGAGAATTTATATTCATTGTCACTACCTCAACACCTCTTCATATCAAACTGCAGGATGGTTTATATTTCTTTTCTTAGTTTAGACTAGTGAGTGCAGACAATTCTCCCTCAACAAACTCAATAAAAATCATTGAAAATTTGAGTCAGGAAGGGTTAAAGAAGGCTAGTATCTAGCTGCAACTTCTTAGTAATAAAATAGAATTAAAAGCTCACAAATGGATTAGGCAAAACCTTTCTCATACACAACAAAACCACAACCAATAAAAGAAAAAAATAGATAAATCAAAATAAAATACTTTTGATCCAAACTATATAATTAAGGAAGTAAAAACCACACCCACATAAAAAAAGTTTATATGTGATAAGGGATTTATATGCTGGATGTATAAAAAACTCATGAGAGATTTGAAGATGGTGGTATAGGTAAATGCTTGTATTCGCTGCCTCCCACAACCACATCAACATTACAGCTAAAACACAGAATAATCATCATCCAGAACCGCTTAAAAGCTGGCTGAATGGAAGTCCTACAACTAGAGAGGTAAATAAGAAAGTGCATTGAGATGGGTAGGAGGTGTGGAAGTGCGGAGGCACGTAATGGACTGCTTCAGCACCCATGTGTGCTGCAATTTTAATCTGGAGGGATATTGTCTCTGTGGAGGCTCCCCAGAGGAGCAAGGGGTCCCAGCTCCACACCAGACCCCCATCCCAGGGTCCCAGAGCTGGGAAGAGAAGTCCCTATGGGCAGTAAGAACTACAGGCTATAAAAAACAGTACAGATTGTTGCTCAGTGACACAGATGCTGCTGGAGACCCAGCTGTTCCTCTTAAAAGGCCAGCACCATGAACTGAACTTACAAGATTCTGCTTCCTCTGAGCTCTAGCAACAGGATGAGGCTCTGGGGGACACAGATACATATGAGGAGGAACTGAATTATCTGGAATCAGGGCAGGAACGTGGAGGTGGCTTTCTCTCAGATGGAGGTACTCACAGGGAGCATTGTTCCTATGCTGGGACCTCCCTGGTGTATGGCTGACTGGCAGCCATTTCTGTTTGCTCCGCCCTGTGATTCCCTAAGACCCTGCCTCATCCAATTTACAACCCCACATAAATAGTGTGTAGTGGCTTTTGCATATAAATGGCCTATCTTTACTCAGGCTATAATCTCTCAAACAAGCTGCAGCTGGGTCACGAAGCCCCAAACCTATCAATAAAAGGTCCAAGATCTGGCACCAGCAGCATCCTGCCTTGCTTTACAGCTGGGCCTCTCCTGGGCATTTCCAAATCTGATACAAAGAAGAGGAATCCGTGGATCTCTCTGTAGCTCCTGCTGGGTGGCCCCAGGCAGTGGCTGACTTTGCACTTTCCTGGAGACCCAAAAGCCAGTGTACCCAGTGGTCAGTGTCAGACCATACCAGATTACAACTCTACACATCCATACATGACATTCAAGAGGCAGACTCAGTGAGCACTAAAGCTCCACTGAAGCAAGTCCTGCTCCATAGGGGTGTCTCCTGCACAGCAGCTCTCCCACTGTAGTGACAGCTGGTCCTCACAGCCAATTGGCCTGGAAGTCAATTCCTCCCAGTGACACCAACAGTAATCAAGGCTCAACTAAAACAAGACTGTGCTCACAGTCCACAAAGGGGTACTTCTAGAACTCTCAGCTCAAGTGACTGAGGAGGCTGAGCCACTAGGCCCTGTAGCAGTGATGGCAAACCCATGACACCTCTGACACATGAACTCATTTTTTTGGTTGGTTTTTCTTTGTTAAATGACATTTAAATATATAAAATAAATATCAAAAATATAAATCTTTGTTTTACTATGGTTGCAAATATCAAAAAAATTCTATATGTGACACAGCACCAGAGTTAAGTTAGGATTTTCAAAATGAGGATCTCGAGAATCAAATCAATGATTTGAAATACAAGGAAGCAAAAACACCCAACCAGAAGAGCAAAAAGAAAAGAGAATAAAAAAAATCTGAAGATAGTGTAAGGAGCCTCTGGGACAACTTCAAGCGTACCAGTGTTTGTATTCTGGGGGTGCCAGAAGAAGAAGAGAGAGAGAGACTGAAAACCTATTTGAAGATATAATGCCAGAAAACTCCCCCTACCTGGTGAAAGAAATAGACTTACAAGTCCAGGAAGCACAGAGAATCCCAAACAAGAGGAACCCAAAGAAGATTATATCAAGACACATCATAATTAAAATGGTAAAAGTTAAAGACAAGGAGAGAATCTTAAAAGCAGCAAGAGAAAAGCAGTTAGTTACCTACAAGGGAATGCTCATATGACAGTCAGCTGATTTCTCAACAGAAACTATGAAGGCCAGAAGGGAGTGGGCAAGAAATATTCAAAGTGATGAATAGCAAGAACCTACAACCAAGATTACTTTACCCAGCAAAGCTATCATTTAGAATTGAAGGTCAGATAAAGAGCTTCACAGATAAGAAAAAGCTAAAGGAGTTTATCACCACCAAACCAGTATTATATGAAATGTTGAAGGGTATTCTTTAAGAAGAGGAAGAAGAAGAAAAGGAAAAAGATAAAAAACATTAACAACAAAATTGCAACAAATACATACCTATCAATAATTGAATCTAAAAATCAAAATGATCTAATAAGAAATCTAATGGACAGAATAAACTGTGAATAAAATAGAATCAGAGGCATGGAAATTGAATAGACTGATTATTCTCAGAGGGAAGGGGGTTGGGGGAGTGGGAAGATTAAACAAAGATCTTATATGCATACCAGCATTACCTATAGACACAAACAATAGGGTGGCGAAGGCCTGGGGTGGGGCAGGAACCAGGTGCAGGGGGGCAATGGGGGGAAAAAAGAGATACATCTGTAATAAGCTCAACAATAAAGATTTAAAGAAAAAAAGAACTCTTACAACTCAATAATCAAATGATAAATAGGTCAATTAAAAAGTGAATAAAGAATCTAAAATGACATTTCTTAAAAAATATACACAGTCAATAAACACATGATAAAAAAGCTCAACATCAATAGTCATTAGGGAGATGCCAATCAAAATAGTGAGATATCACTTTACACTCATGGGAATGCTAGACAAGCAAATTAACAAAAAGGCAGGCAATACCAATCCCGCCAATCATGGCAAGAATGTAGTGGGACTCTCAAATGCTAGCGCAAATCTAAAATGGTCCATTTTGTCTGTTTCTCAAAATATTAAACAAAGAATTAACATGTCCCAACAATTTTTATCCTTACTAATAAAAGGCTAAGTAGTCATCATGCCCTCATGCATGATGCTCTCACGCCATCAAAGATGGCTGCACGCACAGCAGAGGCGGGCTTCCTGAAACCCTGTATGTGCATCCTGGGTGGGGGCAGGGCCCCAGAGGCCACTCCAGGTGGCTTTCACCAGGCTTCCCTCAGCCCTGCATGCACGCCACGGGGTTGGAGCTCCTAGCTCTGGCCTACCTCTTTGGGGCAATCCATCTAGGAGCCCCGGATGGATGGGCGGGGCCTACCTCTTGGGGGCAATTGACTGTGGAGCTCCTGCACTATGAGAGGGCACAGGCCAGGCTGGGGTAATCCCCCCTCCCAAGTGCACGAATTTCGTGCACCAGGTCTCTACAATATATATATATATCTCCAAGAGAAATGAAAACATATTCTTTTGAAAAGCTGTACATGATTACTTTTAGAAGCATCATTCATAACAGCCAAAAAGTGAAAACAATCCAAATGGTCATCACTTGTTGAATGGTCAAATAAAATGTGAACTATCCATACACAAAGGGAAGAGCTAATATGTGCTATACCATGGATGAACTTGAAAAAACATTTGTATTTCTGTGGTATCAATTGTTACTGCTCCACTTTTGTTTCTGATTTTATTTATTTGGGTCCTCTCATTGTTTTTTGATGAGTCTGGCTAATGGTTCATCAATCTTGTTTATCTTTTCAAAAAAAAAAACAAAACCAGCTCTTGATTTCATTGATGTTTTGTATTGTTTTCGTAGTCTCTGTGCCAGTTATTTCTGCTCTGATCTTTATTATTCCTTCCTTCTATTTCTATGGGCTTTTCTTGTTGTTCTTTCAGGTGTAGGGTTAGATATTTATTTGAAGGTTTTTTCTGCTTCTTGCGGTATGCTTGTAATGCTATAAACTCAGAACTGCTTTTACTATGGCCCACAGATTTTGTGTTGCGGTGTGTTCATTTTCATCTTTTTTCCAGGTAATTTTTGATATCTTCCTTGCAGTTATTGGTAACCCATTCATTGTTTAATAGCATGCTATTTAGCCTCTATGTGTTTGGATGATTTTGAGCTTTTTAAATTGTAGTTGATCTCTAGTTTCATGCCATTGTGATCCGAGATGCTTGATATAATTTCAATCTTCTTGAATTTGTTAAGACTTGTTTTGTGTCCTTACATGTGGCCTATCTTTAAGAATGTTCCATGTGCACTTGAGAATAATGTATATTTTTCTGCTTTGGAATGAAATATTCTGTAAATATCAATTAAATCTATCTGATCTAGCATGTCATTTAAAGTTGCTGTTTCCTTGTAATTTTTTTGTCTGAAAGATCTGTCCATTGATGATAGTGCAGTGTTAAAGTTCCTTACTATGTTGGTATTGGCCTCAATCTCTCTTTTAAAGTCCACCAAGATTTTTCTTTATATACTTAAGTGCTCCTAAATTGGGTGCATGTATGTTTTCCAGGGTTATATCCTGTTGTCGGATAAATTCCTTTAGTATTATATAGTGACCTCATTTGTCTCTCATTATGGCTTTTATTTTGAAGTCTATTTTGTCATATATAAATATTGCTACCTGAGCTGCTTTTTTTGTTTCCATTTACATGAAAATTTTTTCCACCCCTTTACTTTCAGCCTGTCTGAATCTTTTGTTCTTTTTTTAAAAAATTAAATCTTTTTTTAATATATTTTTATTGATTAAGATATTACATATGTGTCCTTGTCCCCACGTTACCCTCTACCCGCCCCCCCGCTCATGCCCTCACCCCCCCGTTGTCTGTGTCCATTGGGTAGGCTT
>NW_006288889.1:2657088-2657910 GCF_000327345.1 Myotis davidii | reverse complement strand
TGTAGTTCTGGATGATGTCCGTTTTGTGTTTTTGATGTATTATCCAATTGTTGTGGGAGGCAGCAATTTCCCGGGGTTTATCTATGCTGCCATCTTAGTTTCCCAAAAAATTAAATCTTTATTGTTCAGATTATTACAGAAGTTCCTCTTTTTCCCCCCTATAGCTCCGCTCCACCTGGTCCCACCCCACCCTCTGCCCTTACCCACCTCCCCCACTGTCCTCATCCACAGGTGTACGACTTTTGTTCAGTCTCTTTCCCCATCCCCAACACCCCTTCCCCACTGAGAATTGTCAGTCCACTCGCTTTCTATGCCCCTGATTCTATTATATTCACCAGTTTATTCTGTTCATCAGATTATTCATTCACTTGATTTTTAGATTCACTTGTTGATAGATGTGTATTTGTTGTTCATAATTTGTATCTTTATGTTTTTGTTCTTCTTCCTCTTCTTAAAGGATATCTTTCAGCATTTCATATAATGCTGGTTTGGTGGTGATGAACTCCTTTAGCTTTTCCTTATCTGTGAAGCTCTTTATCTGACCTTCAATTCTGAATGATAGCTTTTCTGGGCAGAGTAATCTTGGTTGTAGGTTCTTGGCATTCATCACTTTGAATATTTCTAGCCATTCCCTTCTGGCCTGCATAGTTTCTGTTGATAAATCAGCTGATAGTTGTATGGGCATTCCCTTGTAGGTAACTAACTCTTTTTCTCTTGATGCTTTTAAGATTCTCTCTTTGTCTTTAGCCCTTGGCATTTTAACCCCTTCCCCAACAATTTTTTTGTTAAAAACGTTTCTTTTTCAGTGCCTGTGTTTAGAAA
>NW_006288889.1:2652355-2655815 GCF_000327345.1 Myotis davidii | reverse complement strand
TCTGCACTTTACTTCCGCACCTCCTCTGAGTCTCAGTGTGCTTTTCTCTTTCCTTCTAGTTGTGGAATTTCCACTCGGCCAGCCTTCCTGTGGTTCTGGATGATGTCCGTTTTGTCTTTTAGTTGTATTTTTGAAGTGGTTATGCAAAATAGCAATTTCTGGTGTTTACCTATGCCGCCATCTTGGTTTCTCTCTCTGAATCTTTTGTTCTTAGATAGGTCTCTTGTAGACAACATATACATGGGTCATATTTTCTTATCCACTCTGTTACCCTGTGTCTTTTCATTGGAGCATTTACATTTAAGGTTATTATTGATAGGTACTTATTATTGCCATTTTTTCCTTTATGCCTATGTTCTTCTCTGTATGTATTTCTTTTTTTTTCTTAAAGCAGTCCCTTAACATTCATTGCCATGGTAGTTTAATGGTAATGAACTCCTTTAGTCTTTTTTGGGCTAAGAAAATTTTTATGTTGCCTTTAATTTTAAGCAATAGCCTCATTGGATACAGTAATATAGGTTTCATGACCTTGCTTTACAGTACTTTAAATACTTCCTGCCAATCCCTTCCGGCCTGAAGTGGTTCTGGTAAAATATCAGCTGCCAGCCTTCTGGGAGCTCCCTTGTATGTAACTAACTATCTCTCTCTTGCTGCCTTTAAGATTTTTTCTTTGTTTTTAAACTTTGCCATTTAAATTATGATGTGTCTTGGTGTGTGTTTCTTTGTGTTCATCTTGATTGGGGATCTCTGTGAATCCTGAACTTGTGTGACATTTTCCTTCACTATTTTAGGCAAGTTTTCTACCATTATTTTTTCAAACAGCCTGTCTATCCTTTGCTCAATTTCTTCTCTTTCTGACACCCTATGATGTGGATGTTATGTTTCATGTTGTCCCAAAGTTCGCTTAAACTATCCTCATTTGTTTTAATTCTTTTTTTCATGCACTAATTGTTTTTTCTCTACCTTGCTTCCAAATCACGGATTTTATCCTCTGCTTCATCCAACCTACTTTTAACTTCCTTCCAGTGTAGTCTTGATGTCAGATATGGTATTCTTCATTTTCAACTGGTTGTTATATATGGTTTTTGTGTGTGTTTTTTCATGCAGTTGATGTTTCCACTAAGTTCCTACAAGTTCCTTGCAGTTCTCACTATGTTCCTTGAGCATCCTTTCAACCATTACTTTGAGCTTTAAGCAGTTAACTGCCACATGTCCAAAATGGAAACCATCCCCATTTCTTCCATATGCGTGGGAATATTTATGAATTTAAGTAACCATGATTTTCTTTTACAAACCCAGAGATGTCACCAACAAGTCTGATTTTAAAATTGGGCGACCAGAGTTGACATGCAAGGTTTTTGGCTATAGACACCTTGGCATGTGGGGGAGGTCCTCTGGTTGTGTCTGCTTATGGCTTACAAAGGGCTATATCTGATAAATTTCTTACCTCTATTTTATTTAAATATTTTTCTAGAAATTCTTCCTGTTCTTTCATTTGGGGCTTGTTTCTTTACATCCCCATTTTAGCTGTCTCTTGTGTTTGTTTCTATGTATTAGATACAAATGCTAAGACTCCCAGACTTTGTGGTTGGCCTTATGTAGTAGGTGTGCTCTGGGTCTCAGTGATGCAGTCTCCTTGATCTCCTGAGTTGGGTGCTCTAGAAATGTCCCTTGTGGGTTATGTAGGCCCTCCTGTTGTAATTGTGTCTTGATTGCTGTTGACTCATTCATGGGTTGCATTGGCCCTCAGGCTGGCTGACTGTGAGGCTCCACCACAATCACATTGTGCCAACTGTTTTACAGGTGATGATATAATGAAACAGAAGAAAACAAAAACATCATCAACAACAAAAATAAAAACAAAAATAATAGGAAAAAATGAACAAAAGAATAATAAAAGACAGAAGAAAAAATGTTAAGTAAAAAAGAGGAAAAAAGAATTTTAAAGAAAGCAAGGAAAAAAGAGAAAATAAAGAATTAGGAAAAGGAAATGAAAAAAAGAATAAGGAAAGAAAAATTCAATTAGGAAAGGAAATAGATATGAGGTAAGAGAAGAAAAAAGAAAAACAAACAAAAAAAATAGAAAAGAAAAATAGAGGAAATAATAAAAAAGAAAAGGTGGAGTTTGCCTCAGCAGAGTTCAGTGCCTGCTACAACCTCCCCTGGATATGCTGTTATGAAGCTTGTTTGATCCTGTTCCGAGGTTGTTCCAAGCCGGCCACGTGGTGTGCTGGTTCTGGTCCTCCAGGGAGGGTCTCTGGTGCAAGCCAATGTCAGATGGTGCCCACACGGCCCTGGCCCCTGGAGACGTGTCCGAAGCAGTCTCAAGGTGGTTCCTGCCAGTCTGTGGCTAAAAGTCTCCATTTCAGATAGTCTACATTTGGTAACTTAGGGTGATGGTTCCCCAATTTAGTTGTAATTTCCAGTTTGGTTCTGGGAGGCATTGCAAACATGATCCACCTACTCCGCCTCCATCTTCCAATCTTTCTCCTGAAAGAAGCCTTTCAAACCTGCATAAGTGTAAATGCAACTCCTTTGGCCTGAAACAGCCCAATTCTATCTCCTGTCACTGCCCTTCTTCTGAGTAATGCATTCTGGTTCTTTAGCACTCAGGCAAAAAACATCTCATTTTTTTTTTTCACTCAGAAGAGAGTTTCTCCTCAGATTTATGTTAACCTGTTTCCTCCCACCGGTCAGTGAGCTCCTCAAAGCAGGGGTCATCAAGGCCCCACAGGATGGTGGACACTTGCTTGTCTATAGTTGTTCATAGAAAAAGAGATTTGCAAGATGACAGGAAGAGAAACCAACTTCCACCTGCAAAGCAGAGATTGAAAGGAATTACTCTGGAATTTTAGGTCAGTAGCAAGCTACTGATTACCTGAAGCTTTTGGTCCAATTATCCAGAAAATGACATTGGCAATAGAAACCTGGTCTGTTTCAACCTTCTTTGGTGCCAGATCCCCCAACCTGTGATCCTTGTCATTTGCTCTTGGAAACCCATCTATTCCAGTGTGGGAAGGAATGACTGATATCCCTCCCCAGTGGGTCATGACCATATCCAGTCCACCCTCATGAGACTAATTGATGGGTACACTCAACAGGGAAATCTCCCACCATCCAGGGTTTCATCTGCACACAGCTGGAAACTGAGTTGGAGGTTTGGTTTTCTTCCCTTTTTGACTTCAGGTTCCCAAGGCAACTTTTGTCTTAGAAAAGCTCTGACAGAGACAAGAGCACATCTGGCTCTCCTTTGCCAGCACATCATGAATTAGTCACTCTCAGAACAGTTTTAAACAAAATGATCATCACATCTTTCCTTCCTTCCCACCGTGTGTGGCAGTAATTGACTTACTGAAAAGGGTTTGTGCAGCAATTCTGGGACACAAGTATCTGTTGCTTGTTCCTGAACTCTTGTTACTTTATAGAGACTGAAATTTCTATTCCTTTTTTAGAAAGAAGA
>NW_006288889.1:2646661-2652300 GCF_000327345.1 Myotis davidii | reverse complement strand
AAGAAGAAGAAGAAGAAGAAGAAGAAGAAGAAGAAGAAGAAGGAGAAGAAGAAAAAGAAGAAGAAGAAGAAAACAGCAATAGAGAATTGGTCAGTGCTGTCCAGAAACATGACTTGCTTTCCAAGCCCATAGCTAGCAATTATGCTGGATGGCCTTGGACTGAGTTCTGGCATGGCATACTCCTAAATTGAAAGCCTGCATCCCAAGCTGGAGTGAAGTCAAGAGCTGTGACCCTGGTTTTCAGGACAGAGAAGCTGAGCTCTGTTCTTGCTCCCCAAAGTCTTCTACTTCTAAGAAAGAAACAGAGCGGGCAGCTGGAGGGTGCAGTCAACTCTGGGAGATGCCCGAGTGCAGGGAAAGCACAGGCACCTCGATGGTGTGGTGAACATGAATGTGAGCTTGGGAACAAGACATGGTCATGGTCTTACACGTCTAATGTAATAACTTCCAGAAGGAAATAGGGGTTTTGTAGAAGAGAAGTGAAGTTGTGTGACCTTGGGCACGTCTTAAAGTCCTCCCAGCCCTAGGCTGCTTCATAGTTCTGATTTGCATTTCCCTAATGGCCAGTGAGGTTGAACATCTTTTCATACAGCTATTGGCTGTTCTTATGTCTTCTTGGGAGAGGTGTCTATAAGGGTCCTCTGCCCATTTTTTAATTTGGGTTGTTTGTTGGTGTTGAATTTTGTGAGTTGTTTCTATATTTTGGAAATTAAACCTTTGTTGGAGTGATAGTTTGCAAATATCTCCCATTTGGTCAGCTGCCTCTTTGTTTTCTTGTGGATTTCCTTCACTGTGCAGAGCTTTTTTGTTTGTTATTGTTCCATTTATTTATTTTTGCCTTTACTACCCTTGCCTTTTGGTGTCATGTTCATAAAATGTTCTCTATGACTGAGATCCATACGTTTACCTATTCTCTCATCTATATAATTTATTGCTTTGGGTCTTATATTTATGTCTTTGATCCATTTCGAGTTAATTTTTGTACATGGAGACAAACTATAATCCAGTTTCATTTTTTGCAAGTGGTTTTCCAATTTTCCCAGCACCATTTATTAAAGAGGCTTTCTTTCCTCCATTGTGTGTTTCTGGCTCATTTGTCAAAAGTTACCTGCCCATGTACATGTCATTTTTATATCTGGGCTTGCAATTATGTTCCATTGATCTGTGTGTCTGTTTTTGATGGTTGTTTCAATTTCCTCACTGCTGATCAGTCTATTTAGATTTTCCAGTTCTTCATGGTTTAGTCTAGGAAGGTTATATATTTCTAGGACCTTACCATTTCTTCTAGGTTATTGAATTTGGTGGTATATAGTCTTTCATAATATTCCAATATGATCCTTTGTCTGTGATGTCAGTGGTGACTTCTCTCTCATTTCTGATTTGGTTTATATGGGTCTTTTCTCTTTTTTCTTTAGTGAGTCTAGCCAGGTGTTTGTCAATTTCATTAGTTTTTTTCAAAGAACCAGCTCCTTGTTATATTAATTTTTTGTACAGTCTTTGTAATGAGTTTTAAAAAACTTCTTGTATAAGCCTGTTGGTCAGTGGATGGATTTTTTCATCAGGATCCTCACTGTGTGGCAGTTCCTAAAGTAGTACCCCAGGACTCAGTGAAATTTAATAATTATTGACTGAACTACTCTGCCACAGGAACATAGTTCAGAATAAGAAGGCGAAAAGGAGAAAGCACAGAGGAGAAATAAGATAGGCACACGGAGGGAAATCAGGACTCTCCCTACCAAAAGGAAAATGTTTTAATATACTAGTCATTTTCTTGATGCTGAAAAACATGAAAATTTCAGATGGCAAAATTCTCAGGGTGCTCCAAGATGTTAAAAAGAGCAGAGCAGTCTTCTGTCTTATATTAGTCGGGAAGGCCCCTTTATCAGGTAGCGATGTGGCCCTCAAGGTCCCAATGGCAGGGGGAGAGAGCATGGAAATGTTATACTTCCACTTAATAGCCTCACTCTAGACATCACACATCACTTCCATTTACCTTCAAGTAAAAAACTCACCAGTTCCCAACCAGCTACAAAGGAGGCTGGCAACATGGCCATCTTGTGTGTTCAGAGGATAAAAGGTTTCAGTGAATATGTAGCACTATTGCTGCCACACCTCTGCACAGGCTCCACGTGGACACATGGGGTACAGCCACACCTCTGCGCAGGCTCCAGGTGGACACATTGGGTACAGCCACACCTCTACGCAGGCTCCACGTGGACACATGGGGTACAGCCACACCTCTGCGCAGGCTCCCAGGGGCCACCTGGGCAAGCCACGGCTCCAGGTGGACACATGGGGTACAGCCACACCTCTGCGCAGGCTCCAGGTGGACACATGGGGTACAGCCACACCTCTGCGCAGGCTCCAGGTGGACACATGGGGTACAGCCACACCTCTGCGCAGGCTCCAGGTGGACACATGGGGTACAGCCACACCTCTGCACAGGCTCCAGGTGGACGCATGGGGTACAGCCACACCTCTGCAAAGGCTCCACGTGGACACATGGGGTACAGCCACACCTCTGCACAGGCTCCGCGTGGACACCACGAGGTACAGGAGTGGTCTTCTGACTCCCCAGGAGCCAGTGACTCACCTGGATAGAAGTGACCATCATGGCTTCCCTGCTGGCAGGGGATGGGGACACCCAGGGAAGGCAGCACCTCCCTCAGTGGCCAGCGGCTGGAGGGTGGGGAGGTTTTCCACACTGCCCACCTCACAGCAGGGCTGGCGGTGTGACGTTTGGGTCTCTCATTCAGAGTTCACTCCATAGTGCTCCACCTGAGTTAAAGGTCCTTCCTCCTTTGCCTCTGGCTCCTCCTCCCTCTAAACCTAACAGGGAAAAGTAGAACCAGACCAGAGCAGGGGCAGGAGAGACACGCAAACCCCGCCCAGGGCTGGGCTGCAGAGTCGCAGGCGTGGGCTTTGCCAGGGTCAGGGGGCAGGTTTCACCTGGGTTAGAGATTAAAGATTTGAATGTGGATTGGACTAAACTATTTAAATGTTTATTTTTAAACTACAGCCCCAGTGCATGAAATCCATGCATAGGTAGGGTCCCTAGCAGCTGCCAGCTGCTGGTTGGGGCCTTCCTTCATATCGTGCCACCCCCTGGTCAGCGCACATCATAGTGAGTGAGTGATCAAACTCCCAGTCAGTCGAACTCCCAAGGGGACACTTTGCATAATATACACACACACACCCACATGCTCTAACAGACCTTTGGGGCACTCTTAAATATATAGTAACTAGAGGCCTAGTGCACAAAATTCATGCGGGGGGGTATTCCCTCAGCCCAGCCTACACCCTCTCCAATTGGACATCCCTCTCACAATCTGGGACTGCTGGCTCCTAACCACTCACCTGCCTGCCTAATTGCCCCTAACTGCCTCTGCCTACTGGCTTGATTGCCCCTAACCTCTCTGCCTGCCTGTCCGATCACCTCTAACTGTTCCCCTGCCAGCCTGATTGCTCCCAATTGCTCTTCCCTGCCAGCTTGGTTGCCCCTAACTGCCTCTGCCTGCCTGATTGCTCCTAACTGCCCTCTCCTGCAGGCCTGATCTTGCCCCCAACTGCCCTCCCCTGCCCTCCTCCCTCCTGTCAGGGTCCGGTTTGAAGGCCAGCCATGCCTCCAATCACAGGAAACCCAGAGTTCCAACGCATCCTGGCCAGCTGGGGCCCACAGCCCCCTCCTGCCGTGGACGCTCCAGTGACCCAGCACTCACTGCCACTGCAGGCGCTCTGAGGACAGGATCTTCCCACAGGCCTCACTGGAAACAGCTCAGAGAGGACACCTCAGGGCCAGTGGGACTGACGGAAGTGGGGGTGTGGCATGGAGGTGGTGCCTGTGCTTCTGTTAACTTACACAATGTGTTTTATACCACAGCATGTGGTGGTGGCCATGAACGGCACCAAGTAGAGCCTCCGGGCCGAGCTGCAGCAGTGCCTGTGGGCCATCAGGAGAGCTCATATCTGCCACTGCCATGAGGGGAGTACAGGCCGCCCTCCGCAGGGCTCGGCCTCCCCCGCCTCTGTCCCTGCCACCACAAGTCCCTACGACCCGAGCCTGCTGCATGCTCAGCCTGGTGTTTGCTTGTCCCTCTGGTCATTTTGGGTGTTACGGTCCCTGGCTCTTTATATATTAGGATTAGCATATAATAAAATTGGTCTTTTTGGTATACAGCTATATGAATGTTAGCACATATACACACGGCAGGGCAAAAGTAGGTTTACAGATGTGAGAGTGTGAAACACAGAATTTATTCTCATATTATTATTTATTAACTAGTGACCCAGTGATGGATTTGTGCACATTGAAAGGAAATTAATTAGAAGGCAGTTGGTGGGGTGGGACTGGGTGAGATGGGTCGGACACGCCCTGAAGCCAATCTCCTGCAGTTCCTCCCCAGCATCTGCAGAGTGAGAGGGATCCCTTTGGCAAGTGGGGTCTCTCAGCCTAGCCTGTGGGGATAGGGCCAAAATTGGCTCTCTGGCATCTCCTGAGCAGTCCCAGAGTGTTGAGAGGGAACTCTACAAAGTTGCTGTTGTACAGGGTGTGGAACACAAATGCAAGTGTGCAGTAAACCAGATTTGGGGCTGACAGTGCCCAGCAACAGCATAACCCACAGCCAAAGGTGGAATCATGTGGCTCCGTGAGGAATTGGACTCCCTCCTCTGGTTTTGGGGTGTGTCACCGAGAACAGCCACTGCCAAGTCACTGCAGTTCAGCAGCTCCTGCATTGAGCGTCAGCTCCCTGATGGTCAGTATGTGTCATAGCAACCGGTCAGACAGAGGGAGGGCCACTTAGCATATTAGCCTTTTATACATATAGATTATTGTATTACTTTCCTTAGGCACAGCTGTGAGCCTATGTCATAGATTCACATAATCACTAAGTCGGGTTTCCTTTAGTGCACTCCCTCTGCCTGTCACACCCGCCCCAGCCCCAACCCAGGGAAGCCACAAACCTCTCGTATCCACAGTTTTGCTTTTTATAAAAATATCATATAAGCAGAAAAATATAACCCTTTGAGATTATATTTTTGCTCAGTATAATGCTTTGAGATTCACCCAAGTTATTGTGTATCTCAGTGGTGTTTTCTTTGTTAGGTATTGAGAAGTATTTAATTTTTGCATCACAGCTATTTTATGACTGATTTGGCCTATGCCAGTGACCACTGTATTACCCATCAGCCCAGAATTCACTATTCTCAACTGCTGCAGACAAAGGACTGGCCCTCGAAGCACTTGGTTCTCACCGAGAGTGAAGGCAAAGCTTTATGAGCAGAGGAAGCTGGAGGGCACTGCTCTCCATGACCCAGCATGAGCGTGTGAACACAGCTCTTGATGGATTCAATTTGCTAATATTTTCTTGAATATTTTTTGTCAATGTCTATAAAGAATGCTTGTCTGTAGTTTTCTTTTATTAGTTTTGGTATTAGGAAAATTCTGGTCACATTGGATAACTTTGGAAATGCTCTCTTATCTTATATTTTCTGATAGAAATTTTGTAGAATTGGTGTCAATTATTTTTTCTTTTTTTTTAAATATATTTTTTATTGATTAAGATATTACATGTGTGTCCTTCCCACGTTACTACTCCCTACCCCGCCCCCGCTCATCCCCTCCCCCCCCCCCCCCCCCC
>NW_006288889.1:2628434-2645019 GCF_000327345.1 Myotis davidii | reverse complement strand
CACTCCCTCCCGATTCAAAAAGACAGCCGCGTCCTCAGGTGCCAGCCCCTTTCCATGCGCTCGAGCCTCGGTACCTCTGCACTTTACTTCTGCAGCTCCTCTGGGTCTCAGTGTGCTTTTCTTTCCTTCTAGTTGTAGAATTTACACTCAGCCAGCCTTCCTGTAGTTCTGGATGATGTCCGTTTTGTGTTTTTGATGTATTTTTCAATTGTGGGGGGCAGCAATTTCCCGGTGTTTATCTATGCCGCCATCTTAGTTTCTCTTCTGGTGTCAATTTTTTAATGTAATTAAATGTTTGGTAGAATTAAACAGTGAAACACTCTAGGTATTAAGATTTATTTTTTTGGAAGTTTTAAACTATGAATTCAATTTATTTATTAGTTCTGCACATTCAGGTTATCTATTTTTTCTTAAGTGTGCTTTGATACCTTATGGGTTTTTTTTTCAGTTTTTTTTTCTATCAACAATTACTTTAATTGTAAAATAAATTAAATGCTCTAATCAAAAGACATATGGTAGCCTAATGGATAACCACACAAGACCCTTACATATGCTGTGTGCAAGAGACTCATTTTTTAAAATAAATCTTTATTGTTCAGATTATTACAGTTGTCCCCCCTTTTTCCCCCATAGCTCTCCTCCACACAGTTCCCCCCCCCCCCCCTGCCCTTACCCCGCCAATGTCCTCATTCATAGGTGTACGCTTTTATCTCAGCCTCACAGGGGCTGTCTCAGCCTCACAAGGGCCATTACAGCCTTTCAGGGGCCATCGCAGCCTCGCAGGGGGTGCCGAATCCCATGTTGAGGGTGAAGGTGTGAGACAGAAACTCCTCTCGCTGTCTCTCCTGCTGCTCCCTTGTGTATCGCTGATGTTGGAAGTTTCTGAGAGCAGTCTTCAGGTGCTGGACATCATACTTTAACTGGTCAACACGAAGTTTGGTATTCTGTCTTTTGTTGGGCAGCTCCTTGCTGGACAAAATCTCCAGACATTCTTGTTGGCTGAATATCTGGTATGCTTGCTTGGATTTCGTTTTCTACTAAGTGCAGAGACTGCTTGTCTGCTGTCTCCCGGCGTCCTATGTAAGACTTGATCTGGTGGACCTGTTTGTGCATTTGCTGGTATAGTGGCTCCATGTAGCCGGCCCAGCTGGGTCCGGTTCTGGCTTCCTCCAAACCTGATTCTGCTTCTTGAGTGTGTCCCTTATGGGTGCGAGGAGTTGAAATCTGTAGTTTGTTAGGTTAAGCTGCAAAAGCGCAGGTGGTTCCTTTTGTGCCTCTGGCACAGCTTGGGTGGTGATATAAATTGAGTAGGGCGGGGCCTCAGGGAATCACCAGGGCTGAGCAAACAGCAATGGCATCTCCACGACTCCTCACCTCTCCGCGACTCTGTGTCTCTGCGTCCCCGAGTGCCAGCAAGCAGCTCCACGAGAAAGCCGCCCTCGCTTTCCGACCCACTGCAAGGTCATCCCGCCTCTCCCCATAGGGGTCTGGGACCTCAGAATCTGCCCCAAACAAGCTCAGTGGATTCGAGAGTTTATAACCCCTTTCAATTGAAAAAAACCGCTCATCCAGTTGCAGCCCGCCTGGTGCGCGACTCCATACCTCTGTTCTTGGCGCCTCTGCATATCCTACTCAGTCTCAATGCTCTTCTTTCTTTCCTTCCAGTTGTAGAACTTCCACTGGGACAGCTTTCCCATGGTTCTGAATGATAGCTGTTTTGTCTTATAGTTGGTATTTTCAATGTTGTTGTGGGAGGCAGCACACACAGGTCTGTACCTTATGCTGCCATCTTGGTTCTTACCTTACAGTTTTTAATAATTTGTTTATTTTCATTTAGGTTGCCGAATATGAGTCCATATAGTTATATATACTATTGTCTCATTATCCTTTTTTAGATATGCAGGGTCTGTAGTGTTATTATTTTATTCTTTCTTGATATTGGCAATTTGTGTCTTCCCTCTTTTTGTTTCTTTGCTTTTGAAAGAAGTAACATTTGTTAATTTTTTTATTTTTTTGTGTGTGCTCAATATAATCAATTTCAGCTCTTATCTTTATTATTTCCTTCTTTATATTTGTTGAAGTAGGAGTTTAGATAATTAATTTATATATTTTCTTTTTCTAATATAAGCACTAGCACTATAAGTTTCCCCTAAGTATGGCATTCCCATCTTACAAATTTTTATATATATTGTATTTTCATTTTTTTTCTGTTTAAAATATTATTTAATTCCCCCAAGGCTTCCTTTTTAACCCAGAGATCACTTAGAAATGAAATGTTTAATTTTCAAGATTAAGATTTTTCTGCTCTCTTTCTGTTATTAATTTCTATTATAAATCCATTGTAAATAGAGAACATACTTTGTATAAGTGTGCTATTTTTGTCAATGTTTGTTTTCTAACCTAAGATATCTGTGAGAAATGTATTAGATACTTTTCTGTGTGCACCTCAAAATACTGTGCACTCTGCTGTTGTTAGATGGGCTGTTTTACATTGTCTAGTAGACCCAGCAATTATGGAATTATGAATTAAGGGCATTGTTCAGTTCTTCTCTATCCTTGCTTGTCAGGGCCAGCCTGACAGGTTGAGCCGGGCTGAGGCAGGGAGGTGGGAATTGAGAAAAGAAAGGAAGACAGGAAAGCGGGATCGGGAGGACTACAGCTCCAAGGAACTGAAGCGAGTTTACTAGCTATACAATCCTATTTATACACAAGACACTGAATAGGAGGTCTGTCAAGAGGAATGTATTCTTTGTCCCTCTTAATCTCTAAGGGAGGGACACAGCAGAAGGACAAGTTCTCAGTACAGCATATCTCAGTAAATAGTTACAGACTTCTTGGTAAGCTATGAAAGGCTGTTCTCATTGACAAAGGTTGCTCTCATTCTACTGATAACCGCCATCCAAACAAGTCTGGGAAAACTGTGTGGGTAAGGGTCCCAGCCTTGCTAGCCCCTTCAGGTGCAAGGACCTTGCCAGCTTTTTTCTGGCTCCCAACACTTGCTGATTTTGTTTACTACCTTTATCAATATCTGAGAAAAAGCATTAAAGTCTCTAGGTCCATGTGCGGACTTGTCTGTTTCTCCTCTTAGAGCTGTCCGTTTTTCCTGCATGTGCTTTGAATTTCTGCTGTTTGTTGCACACACATTTAAGATGGTTATGTCTTCTTCCAAATGCATTCTTTTGTTTTCATGTGACATCATTTTTACCCCCTGGTAACTTTCTTTGCTCTGAAGTCTAGTTAAGCTGATGTTAATACAGATACTCTAACTTTCCTTTAAATTAATGTTCAGACAAAGAACTATGTTGTCTGTATCCTTTTAATCTACCTATATCATTATATTTGAAATATGTTTATTGTATAGGAAATATAGTTGGGTCATTTCAAAAAATCCATTCTAATAATAGTAGTCTTTTGAATACTATGTTTACACATTTTACATTTAATGTAATTATTGATATGTTTGAAAGTATATCTACTAGTTCATTGTTTGATTTCTTATATTCTCAGGTTTTTTTTTGTTCCCCTATTTTCTGTTTCCATCCTCCTTCTGGGACATTGGAGCATTGTTATTGCTTCATTTTAATTTATCTATATTGTAACAATATTTTTATCTGTCTTAGTGCTTACCTAAGGGATTAAAATATTATTACTTACAAGAGGCCTGGTGCAAAAAATTCATGCAGGGGGCAGGGGGTTCCTTCAGCCCAGCCTGCACCCTCTCTAATCAGGGACCCCTTGGAGGATATCTGACTGCCGGTTTAGGCCCCATCCCTGTAACCAGCAGTTGGACATCCTTCTCGCATCCTGGGACTGCTGGCTCCTAACCACTCACTTTCCTGCCTGCCTGATCACCCCTAATCACTCTGCCTACCTGCCTCATCGCCTCTAAATTCTCTGCCTGCTTGATTGCCCCTAACTGCTCTCCCCTGCTGGCCTGATCACCCCAACTGCCTCTGCCTCAGCCCCCACCACCACGGCTTTGTCTGTAAGGGAGTCAGACATCCAGAAGATGGACGGTTGTTTCTTACACCTTACACCAAACAGCTGTTACCCTAAAAACCCCTCCTCAGTCCCCACCTTAGGTTCTGCCTTCTCAGTTCACCCAGATTAGGTTCTGATTGGTCAGTTTCTATGCCAGTCAGCATCAAAAGCTCCGCCTCCTAGGCAGCTATTGACTCCTCGCAGTTCACCTAGATTTGGTTCTGATTGGTTGGTTTCTATGCCAGTTAGCATCTCCAGGCCTATCACCAGGCCTCTCTCTGGGCCTGATCTGCAACCTCCATGGCAGCTGTGGATCAGGCCCTGCTTCTCTCTCTGGGCCTCTCTCTGTGCCTGATCTTCAGCCTCCACAGCAGCTGCTGATCAGGCTTGGCCTCTCTCTCTCTCTCCAGGCCTCGCCAGCAGCCATGGCAGCTGCTGATCAGGCCTCGCCTCTCTCTCCAGGCGACCGAGAGGTGCTCCATGCACTTTCTGGTGACCAGTCATCCGTCTGGTCGTTTAGGTCATGATGGCCCCTGACCTTCTATAATGTAGATGTTTTCACTTTCTACTTAGAATTAATATTTTACCACAGCAAGTGTTATGCAGATACCTTACTCAATATATATTTTTAAAATATATATGTAGTTTCATTGATTTTAGAGAGAGAGGAAGGGAGAGGGAGAGAGAGAAATGTCACCAAGAGAAACATTCATCGGCTGCCTCCTGCATATCCCTTCCTGGGGTCCATACCCACACAGGAATTGAACTGGTGACCTCTTGGCACATGTGGCAATGCTCAGCTCCCTGAGCCATGCCAACCAGGGCCAATCTATGTTTTCTCACCCTCCCTCCTTTGTAGTATAGTTGACTCATATTATTACATCTACCTACATTGAAAATCCATCAGAAAATCTTATAATTTTTTGCTTTCAATGGATTATATTATGAATGTTTTAAATATTATGTTATATAGCCCGGGCCAGTAGTTCAATTGGTTAGCATGTCATCCTGAGGTGCCAAGGTTGCAGGTTTGGTCCTCAGTCTGGGCACATGCAAGAATCAACCAATAAGTATATAAATAAGTGGAACAATAAATCTCTCTCTCTCTCTTCCCTTCTTCCTTCTCTTTAAAAAAATCAATAAATACACTTTCATAAATAATAAATATTATGTTACACAACTCTGGATCTTGCTAAAATCCTGTGAAGAATAGTGTTTTTGTTTTTTTAAAAAGCAGGCAGGTGAGCCAATTGATTCAAGCCCCAAATTTAAGCCAGCCTGGGCAGTTTCAGTCAGTCCTGTTTTACTGTATTTTAGTTCTACTTAGACCAGCCCCAGTATGCCCCCTGACTTGGCCAGTCTGGAACTTAGGAAGAGGTCTGTTTTAGAGTTCAATCCTCAGTTTATCATGTTCTGCTTAGTGCTGGACTCCTGCAGATGCAGCAGAGGTGTGAGCCCAGGAGTTTGGAAGCAACCTTATTGGTTTGCTTTCCTGAGCTCCCCTTTGTCTGCCATGTCCACGGTACTTTCCGGCTCCATAAGCTGCCCACCCTCCTCTTCAGATTTCTTTGGCCAGTGTGTTGTGCGTGCTTATATACCCCACGCTGAAGTGCGCTTTCCACATTTGTTTCCATCTCCACAGCCAAGTGATAAGAGGACACAGAAAAAAAATCAGTAGAGATTTGTCACCTTCTCTTGGGACCCCAGTGCCTTGTATCACAGTGAACATGCCCTTCCCCACAGGTGTGGGCTCTGGAGGCCCTTCTGCTGCTGTTCTGGTGGCACAGCTGCCACCAGCACAGAACTGCACAGGGGCTGGGAAGCGAAGGCGAGGAGAGGAAAGAGAGCGCGTCAGGAAAGCTGTCCTCGGTCTGCACGGCGGGATCGGAGGCTCCGGAGCGCCTCGGTACCACCGATGTCCACTTCTGTGCTCAGACTGAGAAAATTAACACGGGGTACTTTGAATTCTTGGCTTCTCCAATCTGCTTGCTTCCATTTACTTTTCAGAATGATCAAGCTGTTTTCTATGCATTTTCCAGGTTTTATAGCTATAATTACTGGGAGAGAGAAGGTGGTGTATGCTTACTCCATCTTACCTGCACCTGTGACCTGGAAATAATACAGACAGTAAATACAGGCATTGAAACTCAGAGAGACCAGGAAAGCTGTGAGATCTGCTTGCCCTGAGATGCCACCTAGGGCCCTGCTGAGTGCTCTGCGGGGTGTCAGAGCCAGGCGGTTGCAATCCCCTGGGCCATGGAGATTACACTTGGACCTGTACGTGTTAGACCCAAATAATTTCTTTTTCATAAATATACAAATCAGAGGCCCAGTTTGAGTTTCTGTTAAGCTCAGAACAGAACTCTGGACCACGGGACGGATTAATTACAGCAATATTTATTTTAGAATAAAGCTAGATAGACTGGCCAAAGGGCCTGTGAGTCCTAGTTCCCAGGGCGTTCATGGCAGGAAAAGCAGCGATCTGGCTGTCCCCGGACCATGAAGTCACAACGCGAGTGTGGGTTCTTCCCCAGCGAGACCCTGCAATGAGCCTTCCCACAAGAAACTTCCTGCAGGAATAATTCCTACCCTCTAACTCGTCCTTAACTTTATTGCTGGGATTCCCAACAAGGATGCTCCTTGGTGCCAAAGCCACAGTGGCTGCTATGATGTGGGCGACTCTGTGAAGGAGCTCCAGAGGGCTTCGCAGGCTCCGCTCGGTGGCCCGTGGCAGTGATGTTTAGTCGCTCCAAACTCGGATTCCATTTATACCGTGGGTGTGACAGCACACGCGCATGAGTGACACAGCACACGCGCATGAGTGACACAGCACACGCGCATGAGTGACACAGCACACGCAAATGAGTGACACAGCACACGCGAATGGTGACACAGCACACGCGCATGAGTGCACAGCACACGCGCATGAGTGACACAGCACACGCACATGAGTGACACAGAACACGCATATGAGTGAAACAGCACACGCGCATGAGTGACACAGTACACGCGAATGGTGACAGAGCACACGCGCATGAGTGACACAGCACACGCGAATGGTGACACAGCACACGCACATGAGTGACACAGCACATGTGAATGAGCGACACAGCACACACGAATGGTGACACAGCACACCCGAATGAGTGACACAGCACACGCTAATGGTGACACAGCACACACGAATGGTGACACAACACACACGAATGAGTGACACAGCACATGCACATGAGTGACACAGCACACACGAATGAGTGACACAGCACACACGAATGGTGACACAGCACACACACATGAGTGACACAGCACACGCGAATGGTGACACAGCACACGCGCATGAGTGACACAGCACACGCGAATGGTGACACAGCACACACACATGAGTGACACAGCACACGCGAATGGTGACACAGCACACGCGCATGAGTGAGACAGCACACACGAATGGTGACACAGCACACACACATGAGTGACACAGCACACGCATGAGTGACACAGCACATGCGAATGAGTGACACAGCAGATGTGAATGAGTCCAGAAGTTGCTCTTCTTTGTCACTCAAATGGATCATCCCACCCCCTCAGGGTTGAGAGGGCTTTATGTTCATGCGGGATTAGAGCACTATTTGAACTCTCAGAAGGAAAACAAACACATGAGAATGACATTCTTGTCTGCGGGGAACAGCTGCTCGGTCCTCCAGCAAAGCACCTGTGACCAGCAGGCCTTGCCCTGGGGCCGGCAGGCCAGGAAGCTTGTACAAGAAGCGTCTGCTTCAGGGGGGAATGGCTTAGACAGAAGCTCTGCCCAGTCCAGCCTTGTTGTGTAGAAGCTTGTTTCTCAGGCTTGTATCTTGGCTGCTGACTCTTGCCACCGCCTTTCCACTTTGTGTGTAGCTGTGAGTCCATTCATTGCTCCAACCATATGGCCCAGATGGTCCCTCCTTCCACTGGCCCAGAGTAAGGTTCTGTACTTCAGGTCAGTCGTGCCCTAAGGCCAACGGCAAGGAGAAGCTGAAAGTACCCCTCCTCTACTCCCAGGCCTGTGTCCTGGCGAGGTGCTCAGCCAGCTCATCTGCCAGAGGGGACCGTGCCCACAGGACGAGTGTACAGGCTAACATGGCTCCTGGTGCCCATCCGGCCTTCCAACTTGCTTTCTGTGCTCCCGAGCTAGTGGGTGAACATGGAGCAAGAATTACCTTCTTTACAGAGAAATATTTGACAAAGTTGAAATTGCTTGTTTCTAATGAAATAATACTTATTTTATTGCAAATATATATATATAAATGTATATGTACAATACACAGCAGACATGATAGTCCATAGCCACCAGTAAAAGTGGACACATTTGCTGATGCTGGTGACCACTAAGAAAGCCGTGGGAGTGTGCTGAGCGTCTGCAGTGCCTGGAGAATCGCCTCTCCCTCTGTCCAGTCCAGGAGACCAGAGGCCCAGCCCCAGGGCCATCCCAGGGGGCCGAGCACCGTCCACTTTAGATCAGCCCGATCCAGGCTGTGTGCCCTGCCTGGCAGTCTCTCTGCTCACCGGGGCCCAGGTTGCCAGTGCCTAGGCTGGGAGCTCCTCCCAAGGGCCTCTGTTTTACTGTCTTCCCAGTGAGAAAGCCCTTGAGATAACCCTGAGGTGGCCCCAGGGGAGCCCCGTGGGGTTTTTCATGGGCATGTGGTAGCGCATGCGAGTCCAGAACCTGGAATTGGGAGGCGCTGACTTGAGGCCTCTCCAAGTGACTATGGGCAAAACCCGGAGAGCCTTCCTCACCAGGTCAGGTAGGGATTCTGGCTCTTGGAAGGGACAGAACTTGACTAAGATGAGCTTCAGCGTCTGATCATCCAAGGCAAGACTCACTGCTGCTTGCAGTTCAAAGACACTGGGTCCGTTGACATAGTTGGGGCTTAAGATGAAGATTCCTCTTCTACTTTTCTTGATAATGCTCACGATGTCTTCCGTGTACACTGGAAAGAAAGGATTTAATTAATTGCACTCTTATTGCTAAACCTTGAGTCACAATAACTCTGGTTCCCCCAGACCTACCCAGAGGTTCCCTTCCAGGCAGAGCGGACTGCTCCACTAACCTCACCAGCTACTGCCGCCCTATCCACAGCGGGGATACACCCTACTGCCCAGCGCCTCAACCTGCAGTTCTCCCTGCATGCTGTCTCCTCAAAGGTCACTCCTTTAGGAGCAAAGCTTGTGGAACAGGGGGCAGGATCAGGAGCGCAGGCCGTCCAGCCCCTTGGTAGATCTGAATGGAGAAGGCAGAGGCCGGGCCCAGGCTCCAGTAACCCGTGGCTGGTGCTGTGTTGGTGGCCGGCAGCATCCCCCATGGCAGGGGCCACCCAGTGGGAAGGACAGGGTCATCCTGTGAGGTGCCAGGGAAGCTCTGTCCTAGGCCCTGGGGCCAGTCCTCTCCCCTTGGATGGAGGCTCACGTGATAGACACACGGCTGCCCAGGTGTCTTAAGCTCACAGCCCTCCCAGCGGGGCCAGCCCCAGCGGCGAGGGGACAGATTGGCACTGACCACCCCTTTGAGCTATCGATCCTCTGGCAGGCTGGGCCTACCTCCTCCCGGAGCCACGTCTCTTTCAAGCAAACACAAGGTGTAGCCGTATTTGTTTTCCAAAACCTCGGGGAACAGCTTCAAGGCCAAGCAGTCCTCACTCACGGGCGAGGCGGGCTCGCTCTCAGAGGCGCTCCCCTTGGCGTAGGAGATGAAAGCATCAAACTCCTTTTTATCTGGAGAGAGGATGATAGCAGTGTAAGCCACGCACACCTACCTGTGCTCCAAACATATGGCAAATGGGTGTGAAGCAGGGTGTGGGGTCATCACTGAATTGATGACAAAAAATAAAAGCAGCAGAAGCCAGTCCATTTCAAACCCCACTGGGCGTGTGCCCTTGTCGGCCCAGGAGTCGCGTGGGTTCACTTTCCGAAGCTCCCGGGCCTCTGCTGGTGGCCACCTGGGCCCCGCGCGCCATGTCCCGCTCGGGAGGAGCCCCATGGCCAAAGCCCCGTGGCCGCTGGCAGGTCGCAGGAGGTAGCGGACCAGAAAGCTGGTGCCTGGCCTTTAGCAGCACGGATCAGCACCCGTCCTCCTCCTCCAGGGGCTCTGCAGCTCTGGCACTTGTCCCAGGACAGGTCTAGGTCTCCAGTGCCTCCGTTGACAAAGGATTTCAAATGCACATTCATGACTGGGCCACGCTAACCAACTACCTGGAGTGGCAGGAAATCTCCAGGTGAATCCCGGGCTCGGGGTTGGACACACTGGTGCTCTGCACGGGCCCGCGGTCAGTTACAGGGTAGCCACAGGACCAGCACCCTGCAGGCCTAGGGGCCTCTGGGGAGGAGGGAGGAGCGGGCCTGGAGTCAGGGGCCGGCACCACGCAGCCAGGTGGGGAGCTGCTCCAGGCAGCAGGATGCTCAGGTGTGCCCTGCAGGTACTGCTGCGCAGTTTCACGTGGAACATGCCACAGTTGTCCCAACTCCTTCCAAGTCCAGCAAACTAGGACTTTTCTATAATCGGGAAACATTATGGATCTTGGGTAATAAAACTAGAGCGCGGAAGAGTTAGACAACCTGTTAGACATTCACAATGCGACATTCAGAGCTTCTGTGTGTCATCACCAGCATGAAGGAAACATTTTGCTGGAAAGCACCAGGTTGGCCAGAGCGGGCACTGACTGGCTGTGCCCAGCCCGTCCTGCCCACACCAGGCTCCTGACGTGTCCGTGGCAGTGAGAGGAGCGTGGTCACAGCGAAGGCTCCCGCCCACCGTACAAGCTGCAGAACCGCAGGACAAGCAGATTTTAGCAGAAGCTGAAGTTTTCAGGGAAACAAGACTATGACCAGATATTGGCTTAATTCAAGAAGGCTGACCTTCGTTTTAAATGAATCTCAGCAGCCCGCTTGCCTAAGGGTTTCTAGTGCGTGTCTCAGTGAATGGTCTTAGGGAAGGTGACGGGAGCTTTTCACTTACGGTTCCCGGAGACCTGACAGCCCTCATGGGTGGCTGGTGCGGGGAAGCACTGTGGGGGCTCCTGCCAGGTAAGGGCTGGCCCGGGGTGTGGGGGCTCCTGCCAGGTAAGGGCTGGCCCGGGGTGTGGGGGGCTCCCTGCAGGTAAGGGCTTAAGGGCTGGCCTGGAGGCCAGCAGAGGGCTGTGCTCTCTCCAAGCAACAGAGCTATTTGCTAAAACTACAAACATTCTAACCCTGGGCCCAGGGACCAGAGAACACGGAAGCAGCCCTCTGTTCGGGGGTGGATGGCACTTGGCCGACAGCACGGGGCCTGCAGCTCACACAACGTCACACTCAGGGACGTTCTCTCCACCATCAGGCCCCTGGCTGTACAGGTGAGGCTGAGGAGGCCACACTAAGGGGCCCGCCCAAGCTCCGCCCTTGCCGAGCAGTGCTGTGGGGCAAGACTGTCTGGCTGGGGGGTTGCCGGGCCGGCTTCGGCTTCCCCACGAGGTAGCAGTGCAGGGGCTGCTCTAAGGGCCGCAGCTGTGCTCGCTCGCCCCACCGCCCGCGGCCTCCGGAGGGGAACCAACCATAGTCGCAGGGCCGGGTCCCACACGGAGTTCGCGGTCAGCAGGAGACCGTGTCAGGTCCCACCTGTGTGAGCCTCATGGCAGACACCCTGCTGGAGTGAGGAGCCCTGCGCCTCCAGGTGCAGGTGCAGCAGCCCTGGCAGCTCAGCGGGCAGGTTGGCGTCAGGCAACCCGTTTCTGGGCTCCTGTGCCTGAGCCAGTCCTGAGAGGGACAGTCACAGAGCAGGCGGCCCTTACCCCCGAGTGTCTCGTCCTTGTCCTGGCAGGTCCGGCACAGCAGCACCACCTCAATCCAGTATGTGAAGAGCAGCACGCCTGCTGCCAGTGCGCCCACCAGGGCGGCCACGGTGCCCAGGAGGACGTACAGGAACACCACTGGGGATGGGAGGGGCAGGAACAGAATAGATTGGGGACCAGCTACAAGGGTAAGAACTATGGCTCCTGCTCTGTTAACCTGTTAACCGGGGCGGTTCTGTTCTGCTCAGAGAAGCTCCTGGCTGGGAGCTGCACGCCTGGGGCACGGAGCTCACATGGGATCGCAGTCCATCCTCTTCTGAGAACTGCGTGTCACTATGGAAAGATCTACAACCTCCTGGCACCTGGCCCCGGAGGCACTTTGTCCCAGAGGCACCTGCTCTTTGCAACCCCAGCCCCTGTTACCTGTAATCTGGTCCCAGGGCGCCCGGAGGCACCCACCCTCCGTGACCCCTGCCCCCCTCAGCCCGCATGACTTGTAACCTGTAAGATTATCCTGTGCCCACTCCCCCATGCCTGCAATTCCTACTTCCCCACAGAACCGTGTCCTTCTACCCAATGTAAGCCGCCGGCTTATGGGGCAGAGCAGGTGTTTGTGGGTGACCAGCTGTTCTCCCTGCTGCCAGCAGGATTGGAATAAACGCTCAGCTAGGATTCCACCCTATCTCTGCAATTGGCTCAAGTAGTGACCGGCTGCTGGACCCCTTGGTTGTCTGGTTACAGGGACACAGCGCCGTGAGCCAGTGCAGAGCGCCCGCCACTGCGCCCACCCACAGCGTCTCCACCCTGTTATCCCAGCAGCATGGCCGCCACCGGAGCTTCCTCTTGATGGCTGAGATGCGTCAGCCACACCTGGAGGGAGGTCCTACACTGAGTGGGGAGAACTGGGGAGGGGCAGGTGCTGGGCAGGGTGCCTGGGAAGTGGTGGGAGCCACTGTTATTTATTTTCCACGGGAACTGCCCCCGTGCTCTGCACCCTCTCACTGCAAATCAGTTTCAGGTACAGTCATCCCCACTGAAGCCTACGCTCCCTGCGACCAGGAGGTGCATCTGGCACACCCTCCGTGCACCTAGCGTAGGAGACACCCCTTTATATAGTGCCCACAGGCCAGAGCCAAAGACTGCCTTATTGAAATCTCGTGAGCAGCCAGTCTGCTGTTCTAGAATCATTATTAACTGAATGAATGAATGATATCACTTTCATCTCTGAGCTTTGTCTCAAAAGAATTAAAAGCATTTTCTCACTGGAATACCCATCCAGCTTTAAAGGGCTGTGGTCTGTGATATACACATATCCTCCCGGACACTGAGCAGAAGCACTTTCTCTCACCTCCAGGCTCCAATACCTGACCATCACGTTTCCTGGATTCAGAAGTCAGGAAAGGAAAATGAGAGAGGGACCGAGGTTCTAGCACAGGCCTTCGCGTGGAGCTCGCATAGGTGTTTGTGGAAGGAGTGGGAGAATGAATGATGGGCTTTTCCGACACAGCCCCAGTACGCCCAGTATTGGTTAAGGGGACCAGGTCTGTATCACTGATAGGAAACTTACTAGCGTGTGGTCTTGGTCAGAGTGTTGAGGTAAGCAGCAAAGTGCACAAAGGCTGTCTACCAGCGTCGTCTTGCTGCTCTCACCACAGCACCATTGCTAGGAAAAGCCTGGCCCGTGGGGAGGCAACTGTGCCCCGCCTACCTCCTTTCCTCCCCCTCAGCTGGAGGGGCTGCGTGCTGTTCCCCAGCGAGTTCTGGGCAAAGCAGATGAACGTCTTGTGCAGGTCACTCTGGGCGACGCTCTCCAAGTGGACGGTGCGCTGGATGACTTCCGCCTCCACGGTGGCTTTCACACTAGGAAAGGAGGAGACATCACAGGTGCCCAGGGCGTACAAGGACACGCATTCGCCTTCTCGGGACCATGGGATCGCCAGCATCGGCCTCTGCAAAGCTGGGGAACCAGCAGGTGGCGCCCAGCTTCACGCGGTCGGGAGGCTCGGGTTTAAATGATGAATCTGCTAAGCATCGTTCACAGCGCTGACTCTCTGGTATGATTCGCCTGTGGGCCTCAGCTGGCCTTGCTCACTCTAAGCCTTTCCCTGAAAAGATGCTAACAAGAATTTATGAACATCTACGACTTCCGTGGATGGCTTACTCTGTATCAGGCCGTCTTAGCACAAACGGGGGCTACGGATCCCTCCACTCTGCATCTCACAGGAAGCCCACAGGTGCAGCATGAGTGTCCTAACTTGGCTAGCAATGCAGATCAGGCACAGAAGGCGAGCCCATGTTCACGCTGCCAGACGTGTGACCTGATTCCTGGCCTGTGCCCTTGCCCATCCAGGACCAGCCAGGAATGGGGTCTTTATTGCCTCACAATGTGGATTCTCTAAAGTTGCCAATCTTGCCTCTGTCCTCACCCTAAGGAGTCTTGTTTACATGAGTGATATTGTAGGCAGTGCTGCTTGGAGACGTCAACACCAACGCTTCTCCACAGAGCGCTTCTTGCTGCCGGAGACCACTGAGGTCTCACCTGCCCGTCCGCCCCTCACAGGGGCTGGCAGGGGCTGCAGGGGGCACCATGGCGCTCCCACACTCACACTGCCCATGGATGGGAAACACCCACACAGAGGGTGTGTGAGGTCAGAGCACACCCTCTCTCATACTCAACTCCCTTGAGCTTAGATGCAGTATCAGCTTAATAGGGAACCCAATGACTTTCCTTGTGTTAGAAGTTCTTGCTAAATCTGATTACTGCTCCAAAAACCTGTCCTTCGTTATATTTGTTTATTGAAATGTTTTATAAATCAGAGGCGTGCTAACCCACAGACTGGTACTGTGGAACAGATCTTAGAAAGATGAGGAACTATATCTTTTAGCGCCAAGCCCTACAGATTGGCCCCAAGCCCTCAATCTCCAGGGCCTTGTGTCCAGCTCGGTGAGGAGCTGGATAGATGTGAATGGCTAGAGATTTCCATTTTATGAAGTAAAACTGTCTTCCCAGTTCATTCTGGCCACTAAATCGCGTCTGTGCTCTTGAGAGCAACAAAGTCTAGAAAACAGCGTAGCTTCCAAGCATTTCAAGACAGACCACCGCTCAGCCTCCCTTCCCAGGCTGCACTGCTGCCCTGTCCTCACTTCACGTAAGTTTTGGTCAGATCCCTTGGTCATGCAGCTTTTCCTCATTTCGTACTTTCTGGCTGTAATGACTCTGGAGACCTGGGTACGCTGAGTGGGCACCAGGGAACGGGGGGCTGGGGGACAGCATCCCCCCATTTGTCGGACATGTTGCTTCTGTTCCAGCAGCCTGGGCCACTGTCTGTCGCCTTGTCTGCGTGATGTTTAAAGCAGCCACAGCAAACTGTTGCTAAACATTGAACTTGAAAGCCACTTAAATACTTCACTCCATGGCCCTGCCCGAAGCCGCATTTGGCCCAGGGTTAAAGTTAATGTGCACTTTGACTTTCATTTTCACCACTACCTGGCGCTCCTGGCACACTGTCAAGTGTGTGTGTGTGTGTGTGTGTGTGCTCACGCGTGCGTGCGCATGTGTGTGCGCATGCATCTGTGCGTGCGTGTGCATGTGTGTATGTGTGTGTGTGTGTGTGTACGTGTGTATGTATAGCTCCGTGTGCACATTGCAGAGGTTTCCGAAGATGAGAGCACGCATTGTGGGCTGCAAAGAATATTGTCCTCTGATTTTCTCCTTACCTTCTCCCTTCCTTTGTTGGGATTTCCAACTCCTGACCAGAATTTTTGCTGTACCATCTTAGCACCGGTTTGAAGTGCTCTTCAAAGCCAAACTGTGCCGTGCAGTTAAGAGTCAAAGGTTTTCCTGCAAAGGAAGGGGCCACAGTAGATAGGAGGGCAGTGAGGACACTGTCCGGCGCAGCAAGAGACCTACGGACATGGCTCCCTGCCCTCAGGCAGCAGGCACAGCGGAGCCGGGAAAAGCCGCCCGCCCGCCTGCCTGCCCGCCCACCTCTCGGCAGAAACATGCACACAGCTGCGCATCTGCAGTGGCAATGCTGAGATCGCAAACATGGGCTATGATTTTTGTTGTTTGTTGTTATTTTTATGAAAGAATGTTTTTATCAATTAAAAGATTTTGTATTATAAATGTGTAATAAAGTATCAGCTATTTTTTTTTAAAAATTTATTGATCAAGGTATTACAAATGTGTCTTTATCCCCCATTGTTCCCTCATCCCCCCAATCTTGCCCTCACCCTCACCCCCTGTTGTCTGCATCCATTGCTTATGCTTATATGCATGCAGACAAGTCCTTTGGTTGATCTCTTCCCCTTACCCCCACCCTCCCCTACCTGCCCTCTGAGGCCCGACAGTCCAATCAATGCCTCTGTCTCTGGATCAGTCCTTGTTCATCAGTTTATGTTGTTCATTATATTCCACAAAAGAGTGAGATTGTGTGATATTTATCTTTCTCACTTAAAAGGTTTTGCTATTAAATAAAAATGAAAAAAAGGTCAATTAACTAAAAAACTGAGATTAAAAACGAATAAATCTAAGGATGGCAGAAGGAACAAATGAAAGAAAAAAGTCCATTTTGATTTGCATCTCTCAGATGATTAGTGACTTTGAGCATGTTTTCATGTCTCTTGGCCTTCTTTATGTCTTCTTTTGAAAAGTATCTATTTAGATGTGTTGCCCATTTTGTGATTGGGTTGTTTGTCTTCCTTCTGTTAAATTGTATGAGTTCCCTGTAAATGTTGGAGATTAAACCGTTATCAGAGAGAACATTGGTAAACATGTTCTCCCATGCAGTGGGCATTTTTGCTGTTTT
>NW_006288889.1:2604844-2627587 GCF_000327345.1 Myotis davidii | reverse complement strand
GAGCACACTCCACCATGACATGCTTACTCGGCACACCAGGAAGTAGCAACGCCCGCCTGAACAAACTCCTAGAGCCATGTGCACAGTACCCCAGCCTTTCAGCCATTGGTCGCCTGTAGCAATGTGTCTCCCTCTGATTGGTCCCCTCATGCTATATATACCCCTGTAGTTCCACAATAAAACGGATCTGCGTCACTGAACCTGGTCTCCGGAGTCATGCATGCAGACGCCCTAGCGTGTTGGGGCTCCATCATTCTCACCCCCCGAGGGACCCCCTGCTTCATCTGGCACCCGAACATGGGGCCCCGGAACGCCTGGACGGGTGAGCGACCCTCAACAGTAAAATGGGAAACCTACCCCCTTCGGCCAGAGTGCCACAAGTGTGCGCGCTCCACGCCTTACTGCAGAGCAAGCGAGTTAAGGTCTCTGAAAAGGAACTCCAAACTCATTGGGAATATCTATTACAGTCCAATCCGTGGTTAATCGAGGCCCCCATTTGGGACCCCTCCACTTGGGAGAAGGTCTTGAAAAAGATTTGATCCGCTGAGGTCCACGAGGTGTCTGTGGGCAGATATCCCAGAAGAGGGAATTCAGCATTTCTACAGCCCAGCAGTGCACCTCTGTTTGCATAAGTGCATGCCCAGCGGGGGCTCACAGAGGCACCCAAGGGCTGCCTATGCCACGGTGGGCTTGGGAGGCTTGCGCACTGGAAAACCATGCACCTGTAGTGTCCAGAGTTCTGCAGCTGTGGGGCAGGCAGGCTCAGTTTTTGCTGCTGCTCCTGTGGTGGATAGGCGCACACTCCCAGTGGCAGCTCACAGGGGCACCAGCGGTGCGTTTGCCGGTGTGGTGTGCTGAAGCACTCTGAAGGGCCCTGGCACCGAAGCCACATAATTGAGGCGTCTGTGCGCAGATATCCAGGATGAGTGAATTCAGAATTTCTACTGCTGGGATAGGGGGGTGGGTGGGAGTGTGTCCCGGTTTGTCCAAGATTGCACCTAGTGGGGCCTCGCAGGGGCTCCCATGAGTGCCCTGTGGATAGATGGGCTCTGGGTGCCTGCTCCTTGGAAATGCACGACTGTGGCAGTGCCTTTCCAATGGCACTGATGCAATGGTGTGAGCACACTCCACCATGTGCAGAGGTCTGATGCACTCTGAGGGCCCTGGTGCTAAAGATGTGCAGCTGGGTTGTCTGTGGCAGTTATTCAGGAAGAGGAAATTTAGAATTTCTACTGTGGGGCAGTGCGCCCTTGTCTGTTCGAAATCACACCCAGCAGGGTTCACAGTGGCATCCAAGAGTGGCCTGTGGAGGGGTGGGTTCAGAGGCCTGCGCGCTGGAGGTTTGCCACTGGGGAGGGGGCGGCTGCACTTACTGCTGCGGGAGGGGTGCACCTTTGGAGGTGGAGGTCCCAGGGTCCTCAGGTCTGCGGGTGGGGCAGCAGGATTTTGGCTGGAGTGGCTGCCGGGTCGGGGGCCACTGTCTGGGTGGTGGTGCTGATGAGTTCCTAGAAGAGGCCTCTCTCCCCTTTGAGATGGCGTGGGCTCCATGCTCGAGCCCCGCAGTGCAGGGGATGCCAGCAGTGGTGGTAGTCTCTCCCTGTCCCAGAGAGCCTGGTCCGCCAGCCCCCACTGTTCCTGCCAGATTTAACCCTCACTCACTCACACACACACCACACACTCCCCTTTCACCCCCTCACTCGCTCACTTCCTCTCCCTCACCTCTGCCCTGCCAGCCACCATCTTCTAGTCTCCAGTATCAGCTATTTTTCAAAAGGGCATTATCAGAACCAAATTCCTTCCTTATTTATTTTTTAAATTTTTATTTGTTTATTTTTATTTCTTTTTTATTGTTGACACCATTCCCCTTTTCTCCCCACCCCACCTTTGCCCACTGGCACCAGCTCCCAGCACCCCTCACAGGCCTTCTCCCTCTGTTGTCTGTGCCGATGGCTACCATATGGGTGCTTTTTGGCTACTCTCTTCACATGCGTTCGTCAGTCCCCTCCCCTGACCTCAGTCAGTCTGTTCTGTGCTTCCATTTTGTCCATCAGTTTATTTTGCTCATTAGATTCCACACATAAGTGAGATCATAAGGTGTTTGTCCTTCTCTGACTGGCTTACTTCACTTAGCATCATCCTCTCCAGGTCCATGCACTTTAAAAACAACTGTGTTTTTTTTTAAAATGAAGGCTGGTTTGGTCAGAGCACTGGGGTCCCGTGTGGTTTGAGGGAACAGAGGAAAACGTGAAGTGTGAGCACTGGCTCGGGCGCCGGCGCGGAGCTGAGGGGAAGGCGACGGGCATCTCTCTAACCAGCACTTACATGCTCAGCAAACGCACGAGCTGACGTGTGTGTCGTTCAGACATTATTCAGACATTTCACTGCTGTGGACCGTGCACGATGGGTGTGCACGGATGTGATCACACGAGCCTGTCTCCCCACTTTCTCCCGAGAGCTACCCCGTTTGCTCTGCCTCGGCCTCGTATCCGAACCATGAGGCGTGCAGAGACTCCGTTTGAAAACTCATCTTTGCACCTTACTACTTCTCTCCTAGTCATACTTTAAATTTGCTGGCACCATATGTAACTTTGTTATTTTTTAATTACATAATTTTTGTTCTTTCTTTTGTCCTTCCATTCTTGTGTTGTTGCCCATATTGCGATTCCTATAATCAGGATAGACTGATACCCCACCTAGCGGTCTCTTGCCACAATACAGCATTTGTTTTCACATTTCTATTAGAAACAGTTCATATTTTAAATAATAAGTATTTTGTTGAAGCAACCAGTACTTGGTTTTAAACAGTGCAACTCGTAGTTGGCTGTTTGGTGAGATGTAGATGCTAGTGAAGCTGATGAATAAAATAGACGTAGGAAAGCCATTGGCCCTTCTGCCCAAAAGGAGACACCGCTTTGGGAAACACATTAAGTGAGCAGGGATAGTAACATTCTCCTACAGTTACCTCAAGGGCCAGACAATCACCTACTTTTTTAAAGGTTAATGCTACTCAAGTTGGTAAATTGGTTATAGTTATAGACTTCACCAAGCCGATGCGCCTACTATACACGCAGCTGTTCCTGGGTAAGAAATAGTGTGGCCCTATTGGTCATGTCAAATGCTCAGCCCCCGAACAGACGCCAGCCCAGACTGCTCAGTGTGGCCTTGGGAGGTCAGTTCAGTTTTGCCTATTTACAGACTTAAAAGCTGAAACTTAGGTTAAGTGACTGTATGAGGAGACAGCACCAGTCAGCGGCTGAGTCCAGATCCACATCCAATTCTATTTCGCTTGAACCCGATTCTCTTTTCCTTATATCACATCACACTTGGACGTGCACCCAGAATCCCAATATCTGCCCAGGGTGACAGGCACCCGTCTTACCAAGCTCCACTTCCAGCGTGTCCTTGACCGGCTCCAGGATGTCGGGCTTGAGAGTGGTGTTTCTCACTAAGGAGGAAAAGAAGAACCATGATGTGCCGGGGAAGCTGCAGCCTGCGTGCTGAGCGTCTGAGAGGTGGCCACACTGAAAGCTAAATATTTTGGAGCTGCCTCTGCAGATTTAATTCACATTCCAGAGGCTAGGACTCGGGTTCCATGTGAAAAGCAAATTTCCACAATGACTGTGACATCGAGGTGCAGGTGCTGGCAAAAGAGTAGTTTTTTATAAATCCATGTCTGCCTGCGCGAAATTTTCTTGCAGGCCATGGGGTGAGGCTACATATGGGAAGAGTGAGCAGGCTGTGCAGGCTGTGCTGTGCTGTGCTGTGCAAGCTGTGCAGTGCTGTGCTATGCAGGCTGTGCTGTGCTACGCAGGCTGTGCTGTGCTGTGCAGGCTGTGCTGTGCTGTGCTGTGCTGTGCAGGCTGTGCTGTGCAGGCTGTGCTGTGCTGTGCTGTGCTGTGCAGGCTGTGCTGTGCAGGCTGTGCTGTGCTGTGCTGTGCTGTGCAGGCTGTGCTGTGCAGGCTGTGCTGTGCTGTGCTGTGCTGTGCAGGCTGTGCTGTGCAGGCTGTGCTGTGCTGTGCTGTGCTGTGCAGGCTGTGCTGTGCAGGCTGTGCTGTGCTGTGCTGTGCTGTGCAGGCTGTGCTGTGCAGGCTGTGCTGTGCTGTGCTGTGCTGTGCAGGCTGTGCTGTGCAGGCTGTGCTGTGCTGTGCTGTGCTGTGCAGGCTGTGCTGTGCAGGCTGTGCTGTGCTGTGCTGTGCTGTGCAGGCTGTGCTGTGCAGGCTGTGCTGTGCTGTGCTGTGCTGTGCAGGCTGTGCTGTGCAGGCTGTGCTGTGCTGTGCTGTGCTGTGCAGGCTGTGCTGTGCAGGCTGTGCTGTGCTGTGCTGTGCTGTGCAGGCTGTGCTGTGCAGGCTGTGCTGTGCTGTGCTGTGCTGTGCAGGCTGTGCTGTGCAGGCTGTGCTGTGCTGTGCTGTGCTGTGCAGGCTGTGCTGTGCAGGCTGTGCTGTGCTGTGCTGTGCTGTGCAGGCTGTGCTGTGCAGGCTGTGCTGTGCTGTGCTGTGCTGTGCAGGCTGTGCTGTGCAGGCTGTGCTGTGCTGTGCTGTGCTGTGCAGGCTGTGCTGTGCAGGCTGTGCTGTGCTGTGCTGTGCTGTGCAGGCTGTGCTGTGCAGGCTGTGCTGTGCTGTGCTGTGCTGTGCAGGCTGTGCTGTGCAGGCTGTGCTGTGCTGTGCTGTGCTGTGCAGGCTGTGCTGTGCAGGCTGTGCTGTGCTGTGCTGTGCTGTGCAGGCTGTGCTGTGCAGGCTGTGCTGTGCTGTGCTGTGCTGTGCAGGCTGTGCTGTGCAGGCTGTGCTGTGCTGTGCTGTGCTGTGCAGGCTGTGCTGTGCAGGCTGTGCTGTGCTGTGCTGTGCTGTGCAGGCTGTGCTGTGCAGGCTGTGCTGTGCTGTGCTGTGCTGTGCAGGCTGTGCTGTGCAGGCTGTGCTGTGCTGTGCTGTGCTGTGCAGGCTGTGCTGTGCAGGCTGTGCTGTGCTGTGCTGTGCTGTGCAGGCTGTGCTGTGCAGGCTGTGCTGTGCTGTGCTGTGCTGTGCAGGCTGTGCTGTGCAGGCTGTGCTGTGCTGTGCTGTGCTGTGCAGGCTGTGCTGTGCAGGCTGTGCTGTGCTGTGCTGTGCTGTGCAGGCTGTGCTGTGCAGGCTGTGCTGTGCTGTGCTGTGCTGTGCAGGCTGTGCTGTGCAGGCTGTGCTGTGCTGTGCTGTGCTGTGCAGGCTGTGCTGTGCAGGCTGTGCTGTGCTGTGCTGTGCTGTGCAGGCTGTGCTGTGCAGGCTGTGCTGTGCTGTGCTGTGCTGTGCAGGCTGTGCTGTGCAGGCTGTGCTGTGCTGTGCTGTGCTGTGCAGGCTGTGCTGTGCAGGCTGTGCTGTGCTGTGCTGTGCTGTGCAGGCTGTGCTGTGCAGGCTGTGCTGTGCTGTGCTGTGCTGTGCAGGCTGTGCTGTGCAGGCTGTGCTGTGCTGTGCTGTGCTGTGCAGGCTGTGCTGTGCAGGCTGTGCTGTGCTGTGCTGTGCTGTGCAGGCTGTGCTGTGCAGGCTGTGCTGTGCTGTGCTGTGCTGTGCAGGCTGTGCTGTGCAGGCTGTGCTGTGCTGTGCTGTGCTGTGCAGGCTGTGCTGTGCAGGCTGTGCTGTGCTGTGCTGTGCTGTGCAGGCTGTGCTGTGCAGGCTGTGCTGTGCTGTGCTGTGCTGTGCAGGCTGTGCTGTGCAGGCTGTGCTGTGCTGTGCTGTGCTGTGCAGGCTGTGCTGTGCAGGCTGTGCTGTGCTGTGCTGTGCTGTGCAGGCTGTGCTGTGCAGGCTGTGCTGTGCTGTGCTGTGCTGTGCAGGCTGTGCTGTGCAGGCTGTGCTGTGCTGTGCTGTGCTGTGCAGGCTGTGCTGTGCAGGCTGTGCTGTGCTGTGCTGTGCTGTGCAGGCTGTGCTGTGCAGGCTGTGCTGTGCTGTGCTGTGCTGTGCAGGCTGTGCTGTGCAGGCTGTGCTGTGCTGTGCTGTGCTGTGCAGGCTGTGCTGTGCAGGCTGTGCTGTGCTGTGCTGTGCTGTGCAGGCTGTGCTGTGCAGGCTGTGCTGTGCTGTGCTGTGCTGTGCAGGCTGTGCTGTGCAGGCTGTGCTGTGCTGTGCTGTGCTGTGCAGGCTGTGCTGTGCAGGCTGTGCTGTGCTGTGCTGTGCTGTGCAGGCTGTGCTGTGCAGGCTGTGCTGTGCTGTGCTGTGCTGTGCAGGCTGTGCTGTGCAGGCTGTGCTGTGCTGTGCTGTGCTGTGCAGGCTGTGCTGTGCAGGCTGTGCTGTGCTGTGCTGTGCTGTGCAGGCTGTGCTGTGCAGGCTGTGCTGTGCTGTGCTGTGCTGTGCAGGCTGTGCTGTGCAGGCTGTGCTGTGCTGTGCTGTGCTGTGCAGGCTGTGCTGTGCAGGCTGTGCTGTGCTGTGCTGTGCTGTGCAGGCTGTGCTGTGCAGGCTGTGCTGTGCTGTGCTGTGCTGTGCAGGCTGTGCTGTGCAGGCTGTGCTGTGCTGTGCTGTGCTGTGCAGGCTGTGCTGTGCAGGCTGTGCTGTGCTGTGCTGTGCTGTGCAGGCTGTGCTGTGCTGTGCTGTGCTGTGCAGGCTGTGCTGTGCTGTGCTGTGCTGTGCAGGCTGTGCTGTGCTGTGCTGTGCTGTGCAGGCTGTGCTGTGCTGTGCTGTGCTGTGCAGGCTGTGCTGTGCTGTGCTGTGCTGTGCAGGCTGTGCTGTGCTGTGCTGTGCTGTGCAGGCTGTGCTGTGCTGTGCTGTGCTGTGCAGGCTGTGCTGTGCTGTGCTGTGCTGTGCAGGCTGTGCTGTGCTGTGCTGTGCTGTGCAGGCTGTGCTGTGCTGTGCTGTGCTGTGCAGGCTGTGCTGTGCTGTGCTGTGCTGTGCAGGCTGTGCTGTGCTGTGCTGTGCTGTGCAGGCTGTGCTGTGCTGTGCTGTGCTGTGCAGGCTGTGCAGGCTTTGCTGTGCTGTGCTATGCCGTGCAGGCCCTACAGGCTGTGCTCTCCTCAGTACATTACCAAAGCTCACCCAGTTGTCCAACTTGGAACCTAGCTCTCATCCTTTCCTCTCTCCTTCACTCACCATTTCCATTTCCTCTCAGATATACCCCTTAAATATTGAGTCCATTTGCTTCTCCCCATCCTCATGGCCGTCCTCGTTTCCCCTCCATCAGCCATGCCTGCCTGACTGCAGCAGCCTCCTAATTCTTCTCCTATCTCCATTCTCCCGCCCACAAACCCATTTTCTACACAGTGGACAGTAACCTATGTCCAATACAAATCTGTTCCCGACCGTCTTCTGCCCAGAACCCTCCTTGGCTTCCTGCTGTTCCTCAGATGAAGTCTGTGCTCACTGGGACGGTGTCTGTCAGTCTTGTTTGCACACACTCACCCTGTACTGCTCCTGACTCTTCCTGGGCCGCACGGTCTCCCCACACTGCTTGCGCTCTCCCTCTGCCAGAACGGCATCGTTCCCGCCTCCATTGGCTAATGGGTTCCCATCCCAGTTCCCGCTTTAGGCTCGGGATACCCAGGTCTAGGTTTTGTGCCCACTTTGTCTCCAATCCTCACAGTGTATTGTCACAGCCTGTCCCTTCCCTCCTGACCACAGAATGCTCAGTGCTGGGAGGCCAGAGGAAATGTGCAGGTACTGTTTTCACAGCCACAGCACCAAGCCCAGTGCCTGACACATCCTAGATTTTCAGCAGATATTTGTGTGAGAATGAACAAATAAACGAATGAGTAAACGCGGAGGACGTGAGTGATGACAGACTAGGCTTGAGTGAACGAGATGCCACAGGTGATCCAAGGAGTCCTCGGGGCAGAGAAAGCCGGTCTGCCCCTGGGGACCGACGGGCGAGGGGCCAGGCCTATGGGAAGGACAGCCGCGGGCCACCTGGAGGGGCAAGTGGTGCCAGCGGGGCATTTGCTTCTGTTTCCTTCTGCAAGGAGCGGTCTCTCGGTGTGGAATTGCTCAGGCCTGAGGCAGCAGGTCAGGGCCAGGCTGCCCGTGCGGTTTGTGGCTCACAGTTACAGGAGAGGAGGCAAAACTGAGAAATATGTTTCCAAGAGACAAATCCGCTACCCTGTAGCTGTTCAATACAAGACATGGATGACTGCCTTGGTAATGCTTAGACATCGCCATGCTTACATTAATGACTAGTTTATTCGTGCCGACACCTGTAAATCCAGTGGGCTGATCCAGGGGAGAGACTGGGCCAGCACAGAGAACTGTCAGAAGAATCAGCCCAATGGGCCATAAACACAACCAGATGCTCAACTTCACTAGGACTGAGGGAAATGTAAATTGATATAAATGAAAGAGACCCCACTTGGCACCAATAAAAATAAAATCTGAAGACACCAAGAATAATGTAGGAATAAGAGGAATCTATTCACTGATGATGAAGGTGTAAAAACTGGCAAAGCAATACCTTAGAATAACATCATGTGCTTAATAATACAAATCACATTCTATAACATAGAATATTATTCTATTTATGAATGGACATATACATATGTAAAAAAGGCATAAATAGAAAGGATATCTTATATAATGAAAAGCTAATATACAAATCAACAGAACGGTGGAATAACCAGTTGCTATGACATGCACTGACCACTAGGGGGCAGTGCTCAATGCAGAAGATGCCCCACAGGGAGAGCACCACTCAGAGAAAAGCTGGGCTCTTGGCTGGCACGCATAGTGCCGTGGCAGAAACCTCTCCCGCATCCGCGGCAACACTAAGGTTGTCCGACTGACTGCTCAGGCCCACTCCCTAAGCTGTCAGTCGGACATCCCCCGAGGATTTCTGGACTGCGAGAAGGTGCAGGCTGAGCTGAGGACCCCTCCCCCACAAGTGCACAAATTTTGTGCACTGGGCCTCTAGTAAACTATAATAGTAAACTACATCTGGGAAGGCAGGGGAAAGGGAAGAGATGATGGCATGGGCCTCGAGCTGTATCTGTAATGTTTTGTTTCTTTAAATAAAAAGCAAGATTTTAAACCTGTCGAAAAATACCCACAGTATTAAAGCTGGTAATAGGTATGTGGATGCCAGCTATTTCTGTGTGTGAATTATTGATAGCATTTTAAAATTTATTATAGAAACAAACCAGGGATAAATGCATGGAAAACCCAACTTGGGACAACTTGGATATGCGCCTTCCCTGCAGAATGACTCTAGGTTAATGGGAATACTGATGCTTGCTGATATACAAGGCTTTCCCCAACGACACTGTATGTCTATCTTATTTGTTTTCCAAAAAGGAAAACATCACGAAACCCCAGGAAAATGACTGGGTAGTCGGGATTCAAACATGAAATCTTGAAACCAAGACGTCACTTACCAATGGTTTTCACGTGGACAACGGCTCTGACTGTCCGGGGTCCTGCGCCGCCGGCCTGGGTGTAGTCGCAAGCATACGTGCCCTGGTGGAAGTCATAGATCACGTCCAGCGGCAGCGGGTTGCTTCTCTGCGCAGAGAGCAGTCGTCCATTCTAGTCCGAGAGACAGAAAGGCAGTGAAGCTCTTTCTCCAGGGACTGTCTTGTACTAATTGCACCTTTCAGAGACCTTCCCAAGTGCGAACCGGGAGGGGACAGCCAGCCAGAGATGAGGACACGACAGTCACCCCCTGAGCGAGGAAGAGGTTCTATTCAAAAGTCTTTGCAAAGTTCTTTCTTAAAATAAGAGGTGTTTTAAATACCATCACATTGTGCGTGGAGATCAGGAGCCCAATCTCGTCAGCCCACTAAGAAGTATTTCATTTATTATTTTCCAAAGCATGACTCAGGCCCCTGAGAGTATTCTAAAAAGCACATCATATTACATCATATTCTAAGTAGCTAATACTAAATAATTTTTTTAAAAAAACCTATGTGATCATTATGTCTGAAAATTGATGCAGATTTTCTGTATATGGGGCTAATATAAAGCTTCCTCTTTAAATAAATTTAACTTTAATAAAATAATAAAATTTAAATGTAAAACATTAAGTCCATCAATATGACAGAGTGGCTGAGGACTGGAACACCGTGGCTTCCCTCGGTGCCTGAGCTGCCTGGGGACTGGAGCAGCCACGAGTCTTCCACTCGCTTTGGGGTCTGTTGGCGAGGCCTCTGGCGCTGCAGGGCGACCTGCCTGTCCTTCCCAGACCCTTTTCCCGCCGGTGCCCTGGCCTCCGCCCTCCCCTCAGTGCCGCACCCCTTCTCAGCCCAGGGTGCACACACTGCACCGCCTTTGCCAGGGTGGGCGCTGCTCAGCTTCCACTCCCAGGGCGAGGGCGCCCTCCTGGGGACAAGTCGGCACCACTAGCGGCCCAGCGCAGCGCAGCGCCCCACTGCGAGCTCAGACCTCCTTCACTGCGTCCGTGCACCCCTGGACTGAGTGCGGTGTTCGGTGTGTAGGTCACTCCTTCTCCGGGGTCTTCCAGAGCAGCCTTTGTGCCAAGACATAGGCCAGGTCCTGGACACGCCGGGAATCAGCCCAGCCTCTCTCATGGGCGCGCAGTGTAAGGACGCAGACGCGTCTCCGCCAGTGGCAGATGTCCCCCAGGCCGTGACTCCGCTGATAGGAGGCAGGCCTCCCCTCCAGTCCGAGCAGCGCTCTGAAGAAGGTGCAGGAATCAGGCCGGGAAGGGAAGTGTCATTTAAGAAGCTTGAAGCAAAGCATCCATGCAGGAGGCAAGGCCCAGCTGAAGGGGCCCATGCGCCTGGCTGTGTCTGACCTCTGGGCTCCCGCCCCCAGCAGGCCAGCGGCTGCCTTCTGCAGAGGAAGCGTGAGTGAGTGCGTGCACAACTGAACAGAAGGTTGTGAAGCATAAGAGTCACATTATTAGACTTTTTTTAGTGGCAACTCAGTGTGAGAGCGCTTACCAATTTAAGCAAAGTCATAATCACTTCTGCACCACGGGGACTGGGGCGTGGCAGGAGTGTGAGCCTCTGGTAGATGGTTATCACTGTGCAATGTGAGGGGCTCCTGCCTCCACGTGGCCGTGGCCCGTGGCCTCCACGTTCCAGCCAAGAGTTCCAGGAGCAGCCCTCTCACCGCTGCAGCCGAGGAAGAGATGAACAGTAAAGAACAATAGGAAGAGCCTCTTATCCGGGTCGCTTGCCAAGGGTTTTATCAGGTCTCAGCTCATCTGACTGCTCAAAGGCCTCTCTGGCTGGGTTTGCATAGACCCTGTTTTCCATTTTACAGATGAGCAGCCTGAGCTCCCGGGCTTTGTCTTTTGCTCTGTGACACAGAGCTAGTCAGTGAGAGCACTGGAAATTTATCTAAATTATTCTGACTTTGAGTTTCCAGTTCTGATGGAGGAATTCCCCTTCCACGCTGCCTGCTGACCTGTAGAGTCAGGGATTCCCCACTCCACGTCTCTAGTGTGGTTCCTGTGGCTCACGAGGAATTTCCAGGAGGTTGGTTGACAAGCAGCTGAGGGTTGGGGGACAGAACGGGTCGGAGGGGCAGCTGCCGTGTGAAGGGAACCAAGGCCAAGTAGTGGGAGTGTCAAGGTTAAACAACCCATCGGCTGATCTCAAGGATCAAGAACCCTTTAAAAGGAAGGTTCAGAGCATGGGACAAAAGTCAGAGACAGAATTCTGCACAGTGACACATAAAAAAACAGAAATTAGAGTGGAGGTCATAAATCACATGAGAAGACAGGCAATAAATCACATGGGAAGGCAGAGTTAGAACTAAGACGTTGGCTGAGCAACAGGGAAGATGAGTGATAACAAAGTAGACCTAATCCTATAGAATAAAAGGGTAATATGCAAATAAACCGAACGGCAGAATGACCAGTCGCTATGACATGCACTGACCACCAGGGGGCAGATGCTCAACGCAGGAGCTTCCCCCAGCCTGGCAGCCCTGATCGCCCAATCAGGGCCTGCTGGCCAACCTCTCAGTCCCTCTCCCAGCGGGCAGGCTCTAATTGCCTGATGGGGAATGGGGAACTGGGGTTGGGTGGCTGCAGATACTAGTGGTGCCAGGCCAAGGTCCCCACCCTGCTGGTCGCTCCACACAGAGGGTGACCAGCATTGGGAGACAGAGCTGGCAAGTGGGTGGGAACGGCCAACCTCTTGGTCCCTCCCCTTTCCCCTCCTCCCCCCTCCCCCTGGCCAGTAGGTTCCTATTGCCCAATGGTGAACAGGAAACTAGGGGTGTGTGGCAGCGGGGGGCTGGGCTGGCTGCCAGCAGCTGGGGAAGATGGCCCTGATTGCAGGCCAAGCCTAGGGACCATACCTGTGCACGGATTTCATGCACCAGGCCTCTAGTTTTTCCCATAAAAATGGAAGAATGGCTCAGTATGTACCATTAAGATTTTATGAGGTGGAAATAAAAGGAACATCAAAGACAAAAGATAAGAGATAAGCAATTTGTGCTAAGAACGATGGAAACCCCGTTCTAATAATACAATCACAAATGATTTAGGTGGGAAACAGAGGGGCTAGTGGGGCTGTACAGGGAGTGCTTTGTTTTGTTCAGAGGTAAAGAAATAAACAGATAAAAAAGAGCAGCATCCCATTGAGACCCATGCGGAGAGTGTCGGGGAGGCCTGGAGAGAGCTGAGGCATGAAGAAAAAGCTGAGGGCACAAAAAGCCCCTTTATTTTATTTACTTATTTTTAATCCTCACCTGGGAATGTTTTTAAATTGGTTTTAGAGAGAGAGAGAGAAAGGGAGAGAGCCATCGATGTGAAAGAGAAGCATTGATTGGCTGCCTCCGGTATTTGCCCTGAGCAGGGATTGAAAACAGAGCCTTTTGGTGTATGGGATGACACACCAGCCAACTGTGCGACCTGCCAGGGTAAAGGACTCTTAAAGGAACGTGTGACGCAAGGAGACGAACAAAGCAAAGAGAGCGTGCCTCTTCGAGCATTCACTGTTCTGCTCTGATGTCACCAGCCTGCTGTGCTGAGGGCAGTGCTGCCCCTCCAGCGAGCACCCACACCGTGCGCTGTCTGTGTGGAGGGCGCACCCTGGAACTGCCGACACAGCACTCCTGCCTGGGCTTTTGCTGCTCATCTGGGACTACATCTCAAGCCCTGTCTCCCGGGGGACCCGGTGTTTTCACATCTGTTTAATGACTCAGTGCCCAGCTCACCTCTTCTCACCCCTAATTGCGTTAGTGGCTACTTTCTCCAGTTTGGCAAATGCTGTGAGTTTACTTTGAGCCATAAAGTCACCAAATGTGATAGTCACCACTTTCACATCCTCCAGTTAAATCATTTTATCTTTTATTTTATTTCTTGAAAATGTCTGTAGGGTCTACCATCTTCTTTTTATTCCCACAGGGTCCCGGGTCAGGACTTATACTTGTAAAGTTCAAACACACCAACAGGGACCTAACAACCTACCACATACCCAGCCTGCTGCCTGTGCACACAGTCCGCCCTGACTCCACCAGGCATAACCTCTGCCCTCTGAGCCGCGCGCTCCCAGCACGCAGTGTGCCTGCAGCTCCTGCTCCCAGTGTCCATCCCCCACTCCCTGCCAAGGGCCGCTGCACCCTCCCTTGTTGCAATCAACTGACAACATTCCATTTGTACACACATTTTGCTATAATATTTATCTTTTAATGGTAATAAAGGTATGTTATGGAGAGCAATTCCACCTGGACTCAGGGCACCTGTGTTAGTGCCATCTGCTCTGCCTGAGGCCTGCGGTTTTGTATGAGAGAAAGGAGCACTGGTACTATTTCCTGCCTCATATCATCACTTTTAGTAACACACTGCATCCACGAGGTCTGTGAGTCTCCAGGTGTGCATGTGTCTGTGTGCATGTGCGTGTATGTACTGCACACGCACACGCACACACCTACACACACACGTAATGCATAAACATAGCCTAAACCATGCCTCTCCAAAGCCGCATCGTTTAACTGCGTTTGGAACAGATGCCTTTGCCACTGATGCCTCTGACGCCTGCAGCCAGAGCCCCGAAGGGAATGAGCCTCCTTAGCAAATGCCAGGCAGCCTTGGGGTTTCGCTGACGAGAGCGATGTGTGCAAAGTTGGCAGCCGCTCCGGCTCGTGCTCACCTACAAGTGAAAATGGCCTTTCAGTGCCAGGTGTGCCCTTCCACCTGGAAAGCCGAGCAAGCCTCTCCGCGGGGCTGGGAGCAGCCCCCGGGGCAGAGCAAGGCCTCCGCCATCCGACTGCCACACTCATCAGCCAGGGGAGTGTCGTTGTTCAGAGAGCGGAAGAGGATGAACAGAACCATGGACTCCTTACTAACCTCATCTTAGAGGCTGTGAAATGAATGTGCCCCAAACTGGGCATTTTGGAAGCCAGCATGCTTTCAGTGTCACTTTAAAAGACAAATGTGAAACTTTAGACACATCACTCATCATCCCCGAGTAGTTATTTCTACAAAGGACATAAAGCACCTGGCCACCTGCTGTCCCCACAGCTCAGGAGAACCGAGTGGAAAACGCTGTCCCCCCAGCAGCACCCCCTCCCCCACGCCTCTGCTGTGGGGTCAGGAAGTGCACGGGACCCCCAGCAAGCAGGCGCCTGCTGGGCATCAATCAGTGGCAAGTTAAAATGATGTTTTATATTAACAAACGAACATATTTTGAAGTCAAATTTAAAGTTTTACACAATTTTTCAGACAAAGTACTGGACTTTAAACAATTATCGTCAGTGTAGTGGCATTTAAATTCTATTCCCTGATTCCGCTGTCCAGGGGCCAACTGGCAGAGGGCTTCGGAGGTGATGCTCGGAGCATTGGCATCGACTGTGGCACTGGGTAACCCATAAGCACAAGGAAAATGCCAGGTGTTTTGCTATGTGGTTTGTAACTCAAACCCATTACAGAACTTACCTTTCCTGGCCATTCTCTTCTCCTCTTAGCACTTCACTCCCGTCTCCTGGTCTCGCCTGTCACTCAGTGCCTCGCAGAGGTGCCCACTCAGGAAAGTGTTCTATGCTCCGATTCGCCCAGAGACCTTCTCACTTGCTGGGTGCTCCCTCCCTGAGCAATTCTCACTGCTTTCCGAAGGCATCCTGCTGACCGCTCTGGCAGCTGCCTTGGCCAGTGCTGTAACTACCTCTTACTTCACATGGATATACCTGACTTTGAGACAATTTCCTGGCACAATCGAAAGGGTGGCTGGAATGGCTGGAGCGGCCGTCCTGTGGCTCCCAGCAAAGACCATGGTAGAAAGTCAGTCTTTTCTGTGGGCACAAGGCCAGCCTTGGGGAAGCTCTGGACCTGAGATCCTCAAACCCACGATTCTACAGACTGACAGAGATGCTGCCATTAGAAACCACATCTGATGAGTTTTGGAAAAGTCACTCTTACCTGGTACCAGGTCATCTCTGGACTCGGGGCGCCACCCTGGCAGCCAAGGCTGGGGCAGTGAATGGAGCCGGTGCTGCCCAGACGGAGGTAGCGCGTCCGCGGCTCCCGGCGTGCACAGGAGAGGTCGGCCTGGGGCTGCACGTCCAGGTCCATCTTCACACAGCACGCCTCGTCCCCGCGGCTCCTGGGAGAACCAGGAGAGTCAGCATGGCCCCGTGAACACAGGTTTGACCCAGGACCAGCGGGCTTGGGGATATTTTGGATAAGAATGCCTGCGGGACACACCTCATCCTGGGCCTACAGATATAGGAGCCAGCATGGCTCCTCTCCGCGGTCAGAAAGCGCAGGGCCGTCTTGTCCAGGAGCAGGTGGGACTGGTTGCTGGTAATTTCCTTTAAGGCGCCTCCTTCCCGAGGCTGAAGGTACCACTGGACATCAGACAGGCCCTCACGGTCATGGCAGGGCCGGCGCTCAGGGCCCTGGGCGGGTGAGGGAGGGTGTCTGTGGTAGGAACGGGGTTTCCATGCCTCTGCTAAGTCACAAAATAAGACAAACTCCTCGGCGCTCTCCGCAGAGTACATCCAAAGGAAGTTTTTGATGGAGCAACCTAGAAACCACAATAGACAAGCAACACAGAAACACATTCAAGGATGAAACTGACTTACGTTTACAAAGAATAGTTGCTATTTTCCACTTCACTGTCCCCATTTTGTGGGAAAAGGAAGTTTACATGCTAACGCCCCCCACTCCCCCCCAGGGCACCCCAGCCACTTCAGCTTAGCAGTGGGTAATATTTGATTATTATGTAATTGTATTTTGAGTAGTTAGACAGCCGAGCCAGTGTATTCCTGCTCCCACCCAACACCCACCTGAGTAACTGGGTCCCCCATCAATGCTTGGCGTCAGCTGAAAGCTGTTCACCCCAGTAATTTCTCCTTCTACAGCCTCTTACTAGTAGGAAGAATGTGTTCTGTGATAGTGTGTCATGCTACTGATATATCAAATGATCTGTCACTTTAAGCTTTGACCATAAGATTCAGTGTTGACTTGAAAAGTGAACCCTACCTGAGATGTTAAACCCTTTGGTCCTCTCTCCTGTGACAAACCAAAGGAAGATCCACCCCAAACAGAGCATCGTCCGCCCAGGGGCCGGTCCCTCAGGAAGCACTCCGTGGCGCGGGGGTGCACCGGGACTCAGTCTACCCCGCAAAGCTTCTTCATTGCTGAAATAAGTGGGAGATAAGAAATTGAAACTGTGATCAAAATGCAAGTCACACAGGAAGCTTTGAAAGGGCAGGTCCTTCCTAGCAAGCGGTCACATGTCCACGTGTGCATGGCACTCAGTGGGGTGTGCAGGCTGCGTGCCACTCACCCCGGAGGCAGGGGGAGCCTGGCGAGCTCAGCACCGCGGGGCCTGGCACAGGCAGTGTGCTCTTCTGACCCCATTTCCCCACAGGGTTTCCTCCCCACGTTCTCAGCTAGTACGCACATTTCCATGAGTGATTTGGAAAGAATTAAATGAAAATTTTCCTGAAAAGAAAATGACACCTTAAGTGAAAATGTTAGACTCCCCACACTTAGGGGAGCTGGTGGAGTGCGAAGCCGCGCTGCATGCACATGGCTAGTGTGTGGGAACTGTAGCGCATGCAGGATGCTGGACTTTCTGTGTCGCAGATAAGAGGAAAGCGCTGCTGCTGGGCGGCATTGCTACCAAATCCTCCAACTGGAAAATGAGGATGGGTCACCGCACAGTGCAGGAGCCTGGGCTGTGCTCCCAGCATTTGTCCACTTGCTGGTAGTGTGGTCATTGGAATTTTCAAATCACCTACAAGAGATGAGAGGTCAGGGCACTGGGAGGGCCCTATCCGTCCAGGGCGCCAAAGGATGGTTGTGAAGCAGGAACGCCCTCCTCGCAGTCCTGGAGCCTGGGGCCCGCATTGTGGCACCAGCACGCCTGGCTCTGGTGAAGGCCTCTCAGCCTGGCCTTGCCATTACCGCGCTTGGCGGAATCCGGAGATCTCTCTGGAGTCTCTATTACAAGAACACAAATCCCATTCACGAAGGCTCTGTCCTTATTATCTAAACACCCCCTAAGGCCCCACCTCTAGTACAGTCACTAGGGCATTATCTTTGAGGGTTAGGATTTCGACATATAAATTAGGAGGTTGGGGGGAACACAGACACTCAGGTCATAGCAGTGGGTAATATTTGATTATTATTTAATTTTATGAGTGGAAAAATAAAAGTAATTTTCCTATAGAACAGTTTTCCTGTGCCTCTGAGAGTTCTGACTGTTGTCACTAACATAGAAATAAGCTGTGCATTATTCTTGGGGTTACAGACTTTATCCCCGGACCTCAGCTAACATTTCTCCGAGAACACTTCCACCTGTTCCAGGCAATCCAGGAGGGGACACATGAAAATGCACAGCCCCTGTTCTCAAGGGCCTGGCAGTGTGGAGAACAATATTAAAGAAAAAATGATTTGACACTGACTAGAACAGCAAGGAAGACTGTTCAATATTAGTGCAGCGGAGAGAGCGGCCAAGACTAGTGCAGCGGAGAGAGCGGCCAAGACTAGTGCAACGGAGAGAGCGGCCAAGACTAGTGCAGTGGACTAGGGCCTGGGGAGAGATTAACTCAACTCAGAGCACAACAAGGACAGGTGAGGGTTTCCAGCCCAGGAGCAGGGCAAGGCCATCAGGGGATGGAAACTTACCAAGAGGAGAGATGAAAGGCTGGGGATTCTGATTAAACTGCTCTAGCAGGATTCTTTCTGAAGATAGTTTAAGGACTTAGAAACAAGGGTGGGGAACAGAAACTGGATCAGATATCAAAGGAAAAATAAAGGAGGAAGTAAAAGAAGGAAGTGGGGGATAAGCTATATTAAATACTGTATGGCCAAGCTGAAAGTTCCCTTAAAAATCTCCCCACGCATCTTTGATTTTTAGGAAGCTTGCAGCATCAGTCTCTCTCTGTATCCACATCTAACCAGCTATGCAGGTCTTCTGCTCACGCTTTCCTGCACTCACTGGTCCTTCCTGCAACCACTCCCTCCACCCACGACTTTCCCAGGAGCTTTCTTTCCAGGTGTCTCCATCTTTCTTCATAAAGAAACACTTGCCTTTCCTTATCTTATAAAATTCTTCCTTTTCAACCAGTTTCCAACACACACACACACACACACACACACACACACACACACACACACACCGTGTCTCCAACATCTTGGGATGCAGGAGGAGGGATAACTTTAATATTTATAAATTAGTTATCAATAAGTAATGTTTCTCTAGCAGAAACAATGAGCTTGAGGTGTCTTTGGGGATCCGGTCAGAGCAGAGGAGTCTGGGGCAACAGCACGGGGGGAAGGGGCTCAAGCCAGAGAAGTCTGGAAGCTGACAGGGAGAAGAGATGGGCTTCCCTGAGGAGCACTGGCCTGGCAGGGTGGGTCAGGGCCAAGAAGAGTTAAACAGAATATACCCCAAAAGGAAGAAAATAAAGAACAGAGCACAGGGACCACCCTGACACAGCGCAGGGAGAACTTGAAGGGAAGACTGGATGCCAATGGCAGCAGCTATAGAGGAATCAGGCACAAAAAGACCGCAAGTGTCCACTATGTTTGGCCACCATCGGGTCAGATGAGTGCACAGGGAGGGGAGGTGATGAGAGCTGTGCTGTGAGGAGGGAGCAGGGGACAATGTGGGGAGTGGGGGCACCCCACGCCTCCCATAGGCCACAGAGGGCTGGTCTCTCCTCTGCTGGTGAAAGGAGAGGTGTGACAGGAATCTCCTGTGTGGGGAGGAGCAGGCAGATAGCAGGTGAAACAGAAGTGAGAGTGAGATTCACGGACCGATTTCTGAGGGGGCAGGAAGCAAGACAGCCTGGAAATCACAGAGACATGGGCTGGGACAGGAGGCGGGCAGGTCTATCCAGCCCAGAGCTCAGGTGGGAGGCAGAGCCCTGCTGTGAGATGCTGAAAGAGGGGAGCGCTCAGCTCCCAGGAGCTTCCTGAGGGTGGAGGGCAGGAGAGGGCTGGGCAGGGCTGGAGTCACTGTGCTCTCTGTCCCTGTGGGCTGCTCTTTCTCATAAGGACTGTGGTCAAGGAAGGCAGGCTAAAGCAGCTGCCTTTCAAGACATGGCCTGCCCCCTCATCTTCCTTTATTTTGCCCACAAAGCCCTGAACAAATAGTCTACCCATCGCTAGCCTCTGGCGGCATTTTTCTAAAAGCAAGCGTGAGGGTGTCACTTCCATGCTGACTGCACTGGCCCTCTGTCTGTGAAGTGAAGAATCCAGTCTCAGCACTCCTGTGAAGCCCTGCATGACCTCATTTGGCTCTCATATCTGACCTGGATTTCCTCAGAGAGACCCTCCCTGGACACCTGCATGATGACATCCCCCTGCCACCCACTGCGCCTGCCTGCCAGTCAAGCTCCTGTTACTCAGGTGACATTCCTTTGTCTCAGTGAGCCAGGCTCTCTCGTGTACTCTTTGGGTGAGAGCTAAAGTCCTTCTGTTTTATTGATAGACAAAAGTTACCATGAAATAGTGGTCCCTGCTATTAATGGGTATAATAAGGGGAATTTACGTACAAATGTAGTCTCAGAGACACTGTCCCGTTACCACATGCTGTGGCCTCACAGAAAGAGATGAGAGCCCGTCAGTGTAACTCACATGTCCGCAGGGTCTCTTCCTCAAAGCATTTTCCTGGTTCTATATGAGCTGCATGTCTTCCGTCAGAGGTTAACCCCTCAGTGGGTCAAGGCTATAACTTCAATGATATTCGGTTGATAATGAATTAAGAATTTAACTGACCAGAGCTTTGGGTGGGAAAAAATAAAAGAGAAGAAAATGCTGGAGATGTCAGGTGTCAAACTGGACAAACATCTTGAGTCTTTATCCACAAAATGCTCAAAGCCCTATGAATAGATTTATGTTAGTTAGAATCACCAGTTTTTATAAACTGAAGACTCCAGACATGCAGAGATATAAATTTTGCCAGTTAGATAGCAGACATATTATTACAAAACATTTTATGAGAAGGAATTGTGTTAGCAATTCATTTTGAAACTTATTTAAACTCTTTTCGCAGCTTACATTTTCTGGTTAGGAAATCTAGTGAAAAAAATGTACTATTGCCTTACCTTTATTTCCTGTTCTGAAGACAAAAAAGAGGAAGGAAGTTCACATCACTTCAATGACTGCCGGCTGTTCTTTCTGAAGAACATATGAGAATACCCATCTTCAAAGAATTCTCCTGTTTCTCTTCCTACTCAGACAGGTAACTGGAGAAGATGCAACAACAGTTAACTCTTACAAGTTTGGAAATAGACCTGGAGAAAAAAAGGAAATCTTTATTATCTTGTGAGGGACCACTGACATTGTCAAATCCATGGTCACATAGAGGAAAATCAAATAACTCCCTCTATCAGTCGAAGGAAATGCCCTGAAGATGAAGCAGCTAAGACTCTTTGACACCCCTCGACTAGATGAGGTTTGCGGTTAGGCTCAGTTGAAAACTGAGTAAGCCTATTTCCTTTACAGGAATTTCCTGTAAAGCCTATTAGCACTCAATTTCTCAATTGTGGGTTTTTGTTTGTTTGTTGTTTTTGATCTTGTACAACTAACCTCCCAAAGGGTAACCTTGAAGATAAACGCTAAGCTTTTCTTGTGATTAGGAAATAATCTGAAATCACCAAGGTTTTTTGGGTACATGTTTGTGAAGAGAAAGCTTCAAAATATAACACAATTAAGGATACCATGGTCCTTTGATGACAACTAAAATCCTTTAAGTCACACCTTCCAGCACCCAGAGATCATGCTGGTCAGAAGAGCTTCATCTACACAGCATGGGGGCGAGCCAAGGAAACACCCTCCTCTCATGTTCCAGTAAAGATGAGGCCGCTTTGCAGAGCCCCCGCCATTCCGGGTCACTTCTGCACACAGCTGGAGGGGAGCCTCAAGGACAGCTGGAGATCAAGCTCTCTTTGGGATGAAGGTAACATTCGTGTTTGCCTGAGGTGACTTTGGAAGGCCAGAAGGCAGCATCAGCAACTGTGGCTAGAAGCACCTCAAAGCATTTCTGAGCTCGTCATGACCCTGCAGATTCCTATAGAACACACGTCTTTCCAGGCTGGTCCCGAGGGAGGCCAGGGAGCAGGTGAAAGGACACTCCGCGCGGGAGGCTCAGCCTCAGTGTCCTGGGAGCAGCACGGAGACCACCTGGGGGCTGGGGAGAGATCAGGTAGGATGGGGGAAAGGGCTGACATAGGGTTCCTATGACAGGTCCCAGTAACTGTTGAATTGAACTGGACTGCAGTGCAATGGGGCATGGGCTATCTTCCCGAAGATTCAGAGACTCTGACGCAGATCTTGAAGCTGAGAGTAAAGGTGTTTAGAAAGGTGTTTCTGAAGTAAATTTGCTCACGGGAATGGACTTGGAATAGGGTTTGCTGGAGATGGAGTGCTCTGGTCCAGGCATTGTGGACATAGTCTCCAAAAATCTGCTCCTTGTGCCAAGATGTGCAGTCTATTTCTCCTGTCCTCGAATGTAGGCAGACTGTGACTTGCTCTAACCCACTGGTTCTCAACCTTCCTAATGCCGGGACCCTTTAGTACAGTTCCTCATGTTGTGGTGACCCCCAACCATAACATTATTTTTGTTGCTACTTTATAACTGTAATTTTGCTACTGTTATGAATCGTCATGTCAATATCTGATATGCAGATGTATTTTCGGCGACCCCTGTGAAAGGTTCATTGGACCGCCAAAGGGGTCGCGACCCACAGGTTGAGAACCACTGGCCTAGTGTGTTATTTGTATTCAAGTCACACCCAGACCAACATGTAAGTAAGCCCTTCTGCAGATCTCAAACAGAAGTAAATTCACCTTCCCAGATGCAAACTTTGTGGCAGGACCTCTGACATTGATGTCCTGTAGTAGTAATAAGATCTGTCTTTACAGAAACAACAACATAAAATAAGTTAGGTGAACTTACTGCCTCTTGCCTGCCCACTGCCTTCTCTCAGAAGCCAAATATTCTGTAAGCAAGCCCAAGGTAGCTATAAAAAGCAGCTATAAAAACATGAAGAGAAAGAGAGGGAAAGGGAGAGGGAGAGGGAGAGGGAGGGAGAGGGAGAGAGAGAAAAGAGAAACATTGACTGGTTGCCTCCGGTATGTGCCCCAACCAAGGATCAAACCCTCAACCTTTTAGTGTACAGGACAATGCTCCAACCAACTGAGCATACTACAAATGAGGTGCTACCTCACACTTGCCAGCAAACGACAGGTGCTAGTGAGGATGTGGCAAAAGGAAACCCTCGTGCACTGCTGGTGGGAATGCAGACTGGTGCAGCCACTATGGAAAACAATGTGGAGTTTCCTCAAAAAATTAAATATGGAACTGCCATTTGACCCAGTGATCCCACTTCTAAGAATATATCCTAAGAAACCCAAAATACCAATCAGAAAGAATGTATGTAC
>NW_006288889.1:2604446-2604806 GCF_000327345.1 Myotis davidii | reverse complement strand
TAACTGTAATTTTGCTACTGTTATGAATCGTCATGTAAATATCTGATATGCAGAATGTATTTTCATTGTTACAAATTGAACATAATTAAAGCATAGTGATTAATCACAAAAACAATATGTAATTATATATGTGTTTTCTGATGGTCTTAGGCAACCCCTGTGAAAGGGTCGTTCGATCCCCAAAGGGGTCGTGACCCACAGGCTGAGAACCGTTGCTCTAACCCATGGAATGCAGAGGCCGTGACACTGTGCCAGCTCTGGACCTAGTTTCCAAAAAGTCTTCTGCTTTCATTTTCTTTCTCTCAGAAGCCAAATATTCTGTAAGCAGGCCCAAGGTACCTATAAAAAGCAGCTATAAAA
>NW_006288889.1:2603428-2603961 GCF_000327345.1 Myotis davidii | reverse complement strand
TGACAGCACAATTTACAATAACTAAGATGTGGAAGCAGCTCTAGTGCCCATTAGTGGATGAGTAGATAATGAAGCTGTGGTACATTTACACCATGGAATACTATGCAGCAGTAAAAAAAGAAGGATCTTTTACCCTTTGAGACAGCATGGAGGGACCTGGAGAGTATCATGCTAAGTGAAATAAGTCAGTCAGAGAAAGAAAATTATCACATGATTCACTTAGATGTAGAATCTAATGAACAAAATAGGTTCAGAAACATGGAAGCATGGAAGGGACTGACGAATCTCAGAGGGAAGGGGTGGGAAAGAGGTTAACCAAAGAACTTATATGCATGCTAGTGGCCTGGTGCAGGAATTTGTGCACATTGAAAGGAAATTAATTAGGAGAAATATTTTAATATTGCCATTTGCTCTTGCTCTATAATAGAAGTGTCAATCAAATTCACAATTGACAATGACAGATGGAAACACACATGTGCAATTGGCGCTAACGAGAGCTTTCCTATCTAATAAAAGAGAAACATGGACATTGG
>NW_006288889.1:2601818-2602943 GCF_000327345.1 Myotis davidii | reverse complement strand
AAGCAAGTTGTGCTCCTGAGATGAAGAAACTCCAAGGAGGCTAGTCGCTAGGGAGAGGAAGCCGGGTGTTGCTACGTGACATCATTACCTGGATGGTCGGACACTTAGCATATTAGCCTTCTATATATATATAGATATGCACAACCCAGGGACATGGACAATAGTGCAGCAAAAGCCTGGAGAGGGGCAGGAGATCTTATGTCTCTGGACCTATTTTGTTTGTCAGTTTATCTTGTTCATTAGATTCTACATATGAGTGAATCATGTGATATTTTACTTTCAATGTGGGGGAAAAGGGGCACATCTGTAATACTTTCAACAATAAAGATAAATTTAAAAACAAACAAACAAACATCCTCAGGTAAACATATCCTCAGGTGAGGATTTTAAAAAAGAGACCATTCTGTGAATTCATGTCCAATCATTTTATGTGTGTCCATTATTGTATCAGAAAAGTGATAGAGGGTAAATAAAACACAGTTTCTTCCTTCAAAGAGATTATTTTTTGGGGGGATAGATAAATGATTTCAGATAAATAATTACAATAATAACTCCTATCTAACAAACATTTGCTAAACTTATATCATATGCAAGGTCTTTTTCTAGTAACTGTCATTGTGCATTGCCTTTCAGACATGACTAGTTTAGTAGGACAGAGAGGGGTTGGATACCTAAAGATCCTTTCTTGTGTGGTAAATGCCAGCGAGGTATGTCCAGCAGATCATGGGGAGGGGCTTCTGTGTGGCCTTGGGATTGACTCTGGAAGATAATTCACAAATTTCCATTAACTTTTTCTCTAAACTCCAGTGTAGAGATGGTTAACTTGGTCAACAGTAATATCTTCAATCTCTTCCATAGACATTAATTTACTTACCTTCCCCCACCAACTGCTGTTGGACTCTCCCCACAACAGTTTCTTTTAAAATGATGGTTATTTTCTTTAATTAAATCTTTATTGTTCAGATTATTACAGTTGTTCCTCTTTTTTCCACCCATAGCTCCCCTCAACCCAGTTCCCATCCTACCCTCCACCCTCAGTCCCCCCCACCCACTGTCCTCATCCATAGGTGCAGGATTTTTGTCCAGTCTCTTCCCGCATCCCCCACACCTTTTTCCCCCTCAAGA
>NW_006288889.1:2597268-2600383 GCF_000327345.1 Myotis davidii | reverse complement strand
GCTTGTGACTCCCCCCTAATTCAGAAAGACAGCCATGTCCTCAGTCGCTAGCTCCTGCCGCGTGCGCCACAGTACCTCTGCACTTCCACAGCTCCTCTGAGTCTCAGTGTGCTTTTCTCTTTCCTTCTAGTTGTAGAATTTCCACTCAGCCAGCCTTCCTGTGGTTCTGGATGATGTCCGTTTTGTCTTTTAGTTGTATTTTTGAATTTTTGTGGGAGGCAGCAATTTCTGGTGTTTACCTATGCCACCATCTTGGTTTCCTAAAATGATGGTTGTTTTCTTTCTCTCTTCGAACCATTGATTTCTCAGACATTATACCTCCCTCCTCCCTAAAAATCCCCAACTTCGAATAGCATGGCCTTATACTATAACATCACCCATGGCCTGCTTCGCTGAGGCAGTTCACAAAGCCTGGGTCACTCCACTTTGTTCCCTGGAGACATTAGCACCCTACTCACTCTTACTCTCCTCAGAGCTCTTCCTGTTCTGATTCTTGCTAATGTTAGTATTCACACAAATGATCCATGGAACACCTCATTTCCCTCTTCAAAATGTCTTGTTCTCCACCTCGACCTCAGACATTTGTTCCTATGGTGACAGCATAGACTCATTATTACTAATCATTGCCAGACCTCCATAACCTGCATTTCAAGTGTCCCTCTTCCTGATACTTACCTCTTATCAGCTTACTCCCTAAAATACACTAATTTCAATTCAACTGTGACCATTATTTTGTCACAGACGCTCATATCGACCCCATGAAATTTTCAATTATTTCCCTCTATGTTTGCATTTTTTCGCTTAAATTTTATTATTATTCATTATTATCACTCTCTTGCATATGACTTTAGTTCACTTTCCAATCTCTTTATCATACTAGCTAGAAAAATATGAACTCTATTCCCTAGTTGTACATACACAGCTCAACAGCTGACAGAACACACAGCCATGCTGATTAGCCTCACTCTCCATTAAAGGAGAGTAATGATTCTTGACAAGTGTACTATGTTTCTCTAGTTCTTTCAGTCTCCCATTCTTCTAGAAAACAATTTTATAGTGTTTCCTTTTATCTAAAAATCTCCTCCTTCAACCTCATTCTCAGCTGAAGACTGGAAATACTATAGCAAGCAGGAAAAAACTTTTATGAGTTCTCTCCAAAGCATCTACCCACCTGTCTTTGCAAGAAATAGTAAGGGATATAGGTAAGGTAGTCATGAAGCTATCATAGAGAATATAGGTCCAGGGTGGACTTACTGGCTGAATCTGAGAAAGGACATAGGACAAAGAGAATTGATATATAATAGTCTCCCCTTATGCACATGAGATACATTCTAAGACATACAGTGGATGCCTGAAACTATGGAGTACCAAGCCCTATATATACAACACCTTTTCATATGTTTATATACATGCCTATTATAAATTTTAATTTGTTAATTAGGCACAGTAAGGGATTAACAATAATAATTTACAATAAGATAAAAAACATACTGTAATAAGAGTTATGTGGTCTCTCTCTGTTATAATCAAGATAGCTACTGAGAGAGAGAAAATGGACAGGTAGCCATGGATACACTGGACAAAGGAATGACTCACATGCCCAGCAGAACAAAATGGGACAGCATGAAATTTCACCACACTACTCAGAACAGCACAACAGTGCACAATTTAAAATTTATGAATTAGTTTTTTGAAGATGGTGGCTGGCAGGATGGCAGTGAGGGAGAGAGTGTGGGTGGGGGAGGGAGTGAAAGGGGAGAGTGTGGACGTGTGGGGTGGGTCTGTGTGTGTGAGTGAGGGACAGATAGATCACGCAGGACAATTGGGGGCTGGTCAAGTGGGCTCACCTGGCTGGACAGCCTCTGCTACTACTGCAATTAAACCCGGGGCAGCTGGCTCTGCTGCAACAGCCATGCCATCTTGAATGGGAGAGCTGCTGTGCCAGGGAGCCCAGCCTCATCACCACTCAGGGTGCCCTCAGACACCACCTGGGAACCTACAGTCACTCCGGCCAGCCACCTGCTGCCTTGGCCGCAGACCCACGAACACTGGGACTCCAGCCTCCCTGTCTGTGGGATCCTGTGAGTTCCAGAGCACGCTCCCCTCCCACCAGCCCACCACTCTAGCCCTGGGTGCCATGATTGCATGAGGTGTCACCAAGCCCCACACATCAACCCTGGGCTTGGTGACCATGCAAGCCACCACCAAGCCCACCGCTTTGACCCCAGGCCTGATGACTGCACAGCCTGTTGCTTCAACCCAGGGCACTGCACAACTTGATGCCTAGATCCTTCGGTGAGAGCAAAGATGGGGATACAAAGAAACAACCCCCAAAGAAAAAAAGGAGGAATCACCAAAAAAGGAACTAAATGAAATTGAGGCATGCAATGTGTCAGAAAGAGAATTCAGACTAAGGGTCATACAGTTCATAAATCAAATAGATGAGAAAATCAACAACTTATATAAGAATCAAGAGGAAATAGTTATATAGCTATAATAAAAAACACTAAGGAAGGTTTCAACAGTACACTAGGAGAAACGGAGGACCGATTTAGTGAATTAGAAGACAGGGCAGACAAACACACCCAATCTGAACTGCAATTAGACAAAAAAAATAAAAGTCAGGAGGAGAGCCTAAGGGAGCTTTGAGACAACATGAGATGAAGCAACATATGTTTAATAGAGATGCCAAAATGACAAGAAGAGGAGCAAGGATTAGTAAACCTATTTGAAGGAATAATGTCAAAAAACTTCCCTGATTTGGGGAAGAAAAAAGTCACATGAGCACAGAGAACCCCAAACAAGATGAACCCAAAAGACCCACACCAAGACATGTCATAATTACAATGGCAAACATTAATGACAAGGAGAGAACCTTAAAGGCTGAAAAAGAGAGAGACATCAAGAGCATTACAGACAAAGAAAGCTAAGGGAGTTTATCACTACCAAACCAGCAATGCTAGAAATGCTAAAGGGACTGTTCTAAAAAGAAATAAAAAGGGGAGGAATACAAGCAAAAAGAAATAAAAATGACTACAAAAAGTGTCTATCAATAATAACCTTAAAGGTAAATGGACTAAATGTGCCAATCAAAAGACATGAGTGGCTGAATGGA
>NW_006288889.1:2596582-2597121 GCF_000327345.1 Myotis davidii | reverse complement strand
AAATGACTCAGTAGATCAGATGGACTTAATTGACATCTTCAGAACATTTCACTCCAAAGCCGCAGAATATATGTTCTTCTCAAGTGCACATGGGACATTTTCAAAAATAGACCACATGTTGGGTAACAAGCAATTTCTTCCTAAATACAAAAAGATTGAAATCATATCAAGCATCTTCTCAGACCACAATGTCATAATATTAGATATCAACTACAGTAAAAACAATAAAAAGATTCAAACACTTGAAGGCTGAATAGAATGCTATTAAACAATGATTGGATTACAAAAGAGATCAAAGAAGAAATTTTAAAAACATCCTGAAAATGAATGACAATGAAAACACAACAATTCAAAATCTATTGGACACAGTGAAAGCAGCCCTAAGAAACAAGAAAAACTGGTCATAAATGATCCAACTCTACAACTTAAAGAATTAGAAAGAGAGCAACAAGAAAAGCCCAGAGTGAGCAGAAGGAAGGAAATAATGAAGATTAGAGTGTAGATACAAAAGAGAGAAAATTCATGAAAGCAAAGGTTGG
>NW_006288889.1:2592536-2596402 GCF_000327345.1 Myotis davidii | reverse complement strand
TATATATATATATATATATAAACAACTCTGTTCCAACAAAACTGGTCAACCTAGGAGAAATGAACATATTCCTAGAAAAATATGACCTTCCAAAACTCAATCAGGAACAATAATAAAAATTCTCAATAGGCCAATAACTACCAGAGAAATTGAAGCAGTCATGAAAAAGCTTCCAGCAAACAAAAGCCCAGGGCCAGATGGCTTCACAGGGAAGTTTAACCAAACATTCTAAGAAGAACTACAACATATCCTCCGCAGACTATTCCAAAAAAATTCAAGAGGACCCTTCCAAACTCTTTCTATGAAGCTAGCATTACCATAATCAAAAAATGAGATAAAGACACTACAAAGAAAGAGAATTAGAGGCCAATATCGCTCATGAACATAGATGCCAAAATCCTCAATAAAATTCTGCAAATCAGATTCAGCATTTTATCACAAAGCACATACACCATGACGAAGCAGGACTTATCCCAGGGATGCAAGGATGTTATAATATCTGCAAATCAATAAATGTGATACATCACATAAACAAAATGAGAGATAAAAATCACATAGTCATATCTACTGATGCAGAAAAAGCATTTGACAAAATCCAACACCTTTTCTTGATGAAAACCCTCAGCAAAGTGGGAATAGAAGGATCATACCTCAGCATAATAAAAGCCTTATATGACAAACCTACAGTCAACATCATACTCAACGGGCAAAAACTAAATCCATTTTCTCTAAGAACAAGAACAAGACAGGGATGCCCACTCTCACCACTCCTGTTTGACATAATACTGGGAGTACTACCATAGTGATCATACAAAAAGAAATAAAAGGCTTCCAAATTGGAAAAGAAGTAAAACTGTCATTATTCTCAGATGACATGATATTGTACATAGAAAACCCCAAAAACTCCATAAAAAAACTACTAGACTTAATAAATGAATTCAGCAATGTAGCAGGATACAAAATTAACACCCAGAAATCTATGGCATTTTTGTACATCAACTAGTGGCCTGGCACATGAAATTAATGCATGGGTATAGTTCCTAGGCCTGGCCTGCAATCAGGGCCATCTTCACTGGCTGCCCACAGCCACCTCTGGTTCCCTGTTCACCATCAGGCAATCGAAGCCTGATGGTCAGAGAAAGAGACCTAGAGGTGGTCAGTGTGCCTCATAGTGACTGATTGAGCAGTCGTTCTGGTTGTTCCACTGTTAGGGTCAATTTGTATATTACCCTTTTATTATATAGGATAGAGGCGCAGGTGGGGGGTGATCAGCTTGCTCTGATGGGGACCTTGGATTGGGGTGGAAGTCCCTGCTAGGAAGGCCAGCCAGGGCGAGGGACCATGGGTGGTCTTCAAGCTGGCCATGCCCCTGATCAGGGTGGAGGTCCCTGCTCAGGGGCGGTGCCAGCCTGGCTGTGGTTGTTCTGCTCTTTGCTCATTCTTATTGTTCCACCGTTTTCGTTATGGGCTTTTATTATATAAGATAGTGAACTTACAGAAAGAGAGGTTGAAAAAAAATCTCATTTACCATTGCAAAAAAAAAATTAATATACCTAGGAATAAACTTAACTAAGAAGGTAAAAGACCTCTACTCAAAAAACTACAGGACATTGAATAAAGAGATAGAGGAAGATGTAAACAAATGGAAGAATGTACCATGTTCATGGGTTGGTAGAATAAACATCTTTATCATGTCCATACTACCCAAAGCAATCTATAGATTCAATGCAATCCCCATTAAAATATGAATGGCATATTTCACAGACCTAGAACAAACTCCAAAAATTCATATGGAACCAAAAAAGACCCCAAATAGCCACAGCAATCCCGAGAAAGAAGAAAAAAGTAGGAGAGATCTTAATACCAAATATCAAGCTATATTACAAAGCCATGGTTCTCAAAACTGACTGGTCCTGGCACAAGAACAGACATATAGACCAATGGAACAGAACAGAGAACCCAGAAATCGACCCAAGCCATTATGCTCAATTAATATTTGACAAAGGAGACAAGAGCATACAATGGAGTCAAGACAGTCTCTTCAATAAATGGTGTCGGGAAAATTGGACAGATACATGCAAAAAAAAGGAACCTAGACCACCAACTTATACCATACACAAAAATATACTCAAAATGGATAAAGGACTTAAAGGTAAAATGGGAAACCATAGAAATCTTAGAGGAATTCACAGGCAGCAAAATATCAGACAAAAATCATAGCAATATCTTTACCGATACAGCTCCTAGGGTAATGGAAACTAAGGAAAAAATAAACAAATGAGACTACATCAAAATAAAAAGCTTCTTCACAGCAAAAGAAACCATCAACAAAACAACAAGAAAGCCTACACGGGAGAACATATTTGCCAGTATTCTCTCCGATAACGTTTTAATCTCCAAAATTTATAGGGAACTCATACAACTTAACAGAAGGAAGATAAACAATCCAATCAAAAAATGGGCAAAGGACATAGTCCTAGATACTTTTCAAAAGTGGACATACACAAGGCCACGAGATATATGAAAACATGTTCAAAGTCACTAACCATCTGAGAGATGCAAATCAAAATGACAATGAGGTTCCATCTCACACCTGTCAGAATGGCTATCATCAACAAGTCAGCAAACAAGTGCTGGTGAGGATGTGGAGAAAAGGAACCCTTGTGCACTGCTGGTTGGAATGCAGACTGGTGCAGCCACTGTGGAGAACAGTTTGGAGTTTCCTCAAAAAATTAAAAATGGAACTCCCATTTGACCCAATAATCCCACTACTAGGAATATATCCCAAGAAATCAGAAACACCCATTAGAAAGGATATGTAGACTCCTATGTTCATAGCAGCACAAATTACAATCGCTAAAATTTGGAAACAACCTAAGTGCCCATCAGCTGATGAGTGGATTAAAAAACAGTGGTGCATCTACATGATGGAATACTACGCTGCTGTAAAAAAGAAGGTACTCCTACCATTTGCAACATCATGGATGAAACTGGAGAGCATCGTGCTAAGTGAAAGAAGTCAGTCTGAGAAAGATAAATATTACATGATCTCACTCATTTGTGGAATCTAATGAACAACATAAACTGATGAACAAAAATAGATCCAGAGACAGAAGCATTGAACAGAGAGGGAAGCATCAAACCTGAGAGGGAAGGCAGGGGAGGGTGGTAGAGATCAACCAAAGGACTTGTATGCATGCATATAAATATAACCAATTGACACAGACACAGGGGGCGTGGGAGGGGCGAAGAAGGGGGAGTGGCCTGGGAGAGGTCAATGGGGAAAAAAGGAGACATATGTAATACTTAAATTAAAAATACAAAACAAAAATAAAAAACCCTCAAAATAAATAAAACTTATCAATTATTTATTTCTGGAATTTTCTACTTTATATTTGAACTGTGGTTGGCCCTGGATAACTGAAACCATGGAAAGGAACACCATGGATAAGGGGGAGCTACTACACACGACTCTCAGCCTCTTGTTTAATCGTCAGGTAGAGAATGGTTTTATTATTCAAGACAGAGGGTGTGGTAGGAAGAGTAGGCTCAGAGACACTATCTATATATATAAAAGCTTAAGCGACCATCACAACTGAACAGATGATCAAACAGGTTGCATGGGGCAACTAGGCCGGCACTGGGGTTAGTGAGGGGCAACGAAACGACTGAGCAGCAGTCTGCATGAGGTGACCAGGCTGGCAGGGGGGTTAGTAAGGGGCAACCAAGTGACTGAACAGCAGGCTGTGTGGGACAACTAGCCCCAAAGGGAGGTTAGTGAGGGGCAACCAAAGGACCGAGCAGCAGGCTGAATGGGGCGACCAGGTCTGCAGGCGGGGCAGGTGGGGGAGACCAGTGGACGGGGA
>NW_006288889.1:2590319-2592361 GCF_000327345.1 Myotis davidii | reverse complement strand
AGGAGGTAGGGGTAGTGAGGGATGATCACATGGGACTAAACCAGCAGGCTGTGTGGGGCAAACAGACCGACACTGGAGGTTAGTGAGGGGCAACCAAGTGACTGAACAGCAGGCTGTGTGGGGCAACTAACCCCACAGGGAGGTTAGTGAGGGGCAACCAAAGGATCGAGCAGCAGGCTGCATAGGGCGACTAGGTCTGCAGGCGGGGCAGTTGGGCGTGACCAGGCTGGCTAATAAAAGCATAATATGCTAACTAGACCAGACGGCCTTCCGGATGAAGCCAGGGCTGAAAGGGAAGCCCCGGTCCCTGGTGCCTGCCAGCAGCTGGAGGGAAGCTCAGGTCTGGCGTGTCAAAAGGAAACCTGGATTCCAGGTGCCAGAGAGAAGCCAGTGCCAGCAGCTGGGGGAAAGTAGGCCTACTCTTGCACAAAGTCCATGCACCGAGTCTTTACCTCTAGAATGAGATCAGTGTAAATGGTTGAATATTAGACACTATAAACATTTCTAGATAATCCTACCCAATGTGCAACCGAGTATATGACTCTAGACTCAGTAAACAAGTCTCAGCTACTCAGAGATTTATTGATAGGTTAGCTGAGGTGATGGGCAAGGGGAATATGCAGCACAAGAAGAAATGAAGAGTCCAGAAAAGTTACCTGGAAATTTGAAGAAAGGAGGGGCCTGGGAGAGAGAAATAGAAACCATGAAAACAATGGGAAATGTGAAAATAGTGCTACAAGAACCAGGAGGGAGCAATTTCACAAATCCAATGGTGGTTTCAAGAAGAAAAGAGGTCGAACAGGTTGAACACAGCAGAGACCACAAACAGGATAGAGAAGCTTCCAGTAGATTTGCCCTTCCAGAGACGGTGCCCAGTGGACACGGGTGTGGACGACACTTCAGCACCTGGAGCAGGACTGATCAAGAGGCAAAGGATAGCCTGTTTTTGTAAGAACCTTGACTTTGAACAAAGTTTCGGATATAACCTGTTGACTTCCTAATAATGAAAGGTATGCCTTACCCCACCCTCCGCCACCACAAACACATTCTCCCCCTTTAGACTCCAAATATAATTAAATCATAATTTTATTTAAAGATTTAATGTTTACCCCATTTTGACCACATAACTATTATTTATGGTTTTCTTTGCATGTCCCCACTTTTGCTTCACTTGAAGCTAATACCTATTTTTTCTCATTTGATTACATTTCTCTATACCGATCCTTTGTTGACTTCTGAGCTCTCCACTAGAAATGGAAGTCACTGCTCAGTGCATTCAACACCTGAGGAAATCTCTCTCCCTGAAACAGTCTGCCTGGAGCTTGGTCTCCCACCATGGGTTCCTCTGACCATCTGCCTGGAGATGCTGTCACCCTGCTCTCAGGGGGACCCTAAGCTGAACCTAAGCTGTTTTCTTAGAAAATGCTCTTGTTGGAGGAGCGCCTCTTCCATAGACCCCAGTGCGGGAGGCAAATACCTTGAGGACTTACACAAGGTGGGACAATAGCAAGTATGTGAAGTAGTGAAGCACGAAGTTTATTATTGTATTACTAGAGGCCCAGTGCACAAAAATTTGTACACTTGGGGGCGTCCCTCAGTCCGGCCTATGCCCTCTTGCAGTCTTGGACCCCTCAGAGGATGTCCACTTGCTGGCTTAGGCCTGCTCCCTGGGGGATTGGGCCCAAGCTGGAAGTCATACATCCCTCTGGCAGCCCAGCAGCCCTCAGGGGATGTCCACTTACAAGTAAGGAGCAGACCTAAGCTGCAGTCAAAACATCCTTAATGCTGCTGAGGAAGCGGGAGAGGCTCCCCCCAAAACTGCTGTGCTGGCAGCCATCAGCCTGGATTGTGGCTGAGCAGAGCTCCCCCACGTGGGAGCACACTGACTACCAAGGGAAAGCTCCTGCATTGAGCATCTGCCCCCTGGTGGTCAGTGTGTGTCATAGTGACCAGACATTCCCAGTCTTTCTGCTGTTAGGGTCAATTTGCATATTACCCTTTTATTATATAGGATAGAGGCCTGGTGCACGGGTGGGGGTACA
>NW_006288889.1:2585908-2590134 GCF_000327345.1 Myotis davidii | reverse complement strand
CCATGGCCAGCTGAAAGCAGGTATCTGGGGTTTATTTACCTTCTATAATTGAAACTTTGTTGCTTTGAGTGGAGCTCAGAGCAGCCGCGGCAGGTAGGAAGCTTGGCTTCCTCCATCATTGGGGCAACCAAGCCTCTTGCTTACTCCAGCTCTGTGGCTGCCGGCCGCCATTTGGGTTGGGTTAATTTACAAACAGTCGCTCTGATTGGCTGGTGGGCTTGGCTTAACACATAGCAAAGTTACAGTCAATTTGCATGTTTGCCTTTTATTAGTGTAGATTACTTATTAATTATTGTATTATTTTTCATACAAACAATTGTAAACCTACTTTTGCCCTGCCCTGTACATCTAAAAACATCTCTGTTTTTCCCTCAGTTTTGAATAATTGTTTGGTTGGATATAGAACTCTCGGGAGCACATGATTTTTACCTGCAATTTTAAGGACATTTCTTTATTCATTTTGCTGGGTAATATCTAGAAACTATCTAGAAACTCATGTCCTTCAATTTTGAGATAGTTCCTTTAATTACTTCTAGAATAATTCTTTTTATTTCTCTATTCTAATTTTATAAGGTGCCTCCTTATTCTCATTGTATAGATATTCTATTACTTTGATTTAGGCGAATGTTCTAATACTCCCTCACCCCACTTTTGCAAATTATTTGGCTTTTGGTTTTACATTCTGGGAGACACCTCACAACCTCCAACCCTGATAGTTGGTTTGTTTTTTTTTTCCATCTCAGCTCTTTTATCTTTTAATGTCCAAATCTATTATGCTCTAATGTGACATCATTTCTTGCTTGTCTGAGAATATTAAAGTTAGCTTTTGAATATGTTTTTCCTTTGGCTTGTTTCCATTTCCTCCAAGCTCCATTTGTTGTTCACCTTGACCTTTCATGGTCAGGAACTTTCTCAATTGAATATTTAAGGGTTGCACATACACACATAAAAAAAAGTCTATTGATTTTTTTGAACTTGCTTAGAAACAAATAGGCAAATTTTTAAATAAAATATTAGTGAATTAAATACATAGATTTTTTTAATACATTAGGATGAAGAGGAATTTATTCCAAAAATTCAAGACTGGTTAGATGTTATGAAAACATTAATATTCTCTAAGGAGAAAGATTATTTGATAATATCTGTAGTTGTAGAAAAGTCATTGGACAAAAGTCAACACCAATTTGTGTTAAAAAATTATGTAATAAAATTGGAACTACTGGAGATGTACTTAATTCAATGAGCTCCATATGCACACGTGGTGCTGACATGTAAGAGGACTGTACTCCCTGAGGAAACACTCGGGCCCCCCACTGAAGAGGGGAAAAGATGAGGCTGTCTGCACTGATCATTGTTTAACCTGCTATCAGGGGTTTAATTACGGATGTGACTAAACAAGAAAAAGCAAGTACAGGCATCTCTGAGGAACCAAGGACCCTGAAAACACAATTTTTTAACATGCTCACCCCATTAATTATTAAACACACACATCAAGTTGTAGCAATTGTCTGAATGGGGTATCCCCCTGGGTGCACCCACAGAACAGTCCATACAGAGGTGAAAGCAGGTCTTTTAAGCCCCACACAGAATCGTGAGAGCTGGCCCGGAGCTTCCCGCCAGCATTGGGGCCACTCCCAGGGGGGCACCAGTGCGGCTGGCCCCGCTCCACCCTCGCTGCACACACACCCTGCTTCCTGTTAGGCTTGTGGCTTGCTCTTGAAACAGAACTTGTTGCTCGAGCAGCCGATCTCTCAGAGAAGCTTCTACTCAAATGATGGCTTCCCCCACCCTGGATCTCCTCGCTGGAGCTGTGCTTCAGGCCAAAGTGGCAAATTCCTTTATCTGAGTCTTTAAAACTATGTTTCAATTCAGCCTCGGACCCATCTTGCCAGTGTCCCTGTCCCAGACAAGCATGTGGGCTGACACATGCAGGGGAGCTCGGTCTCCTGGCCCCTTGCAGACAGTCCTGGTCAGCCCCTGCCCAACCATTCAGCATCAGCAGAGGTGAGCTCCTGGCTGTCAGTCCTGCATCCCCTCTCCTGGCAGGTGCCACAGTGGGCATGCCCAGCCAGGTGGTCACAGACTGGCAGAGGTCTCCGGTGCTGTCCTGGCATCCTCACCCAGGGAGCCTAGAAGAAAGCCAAAGGCTCTTGGTGCTCATCTTGTCTCCTCGGAGCCAGTCCTAAGCAGCCCGCTTCCTCTCTGCAGGACTCTGTCTTGGGAGTCTAAGTTGGTGCCCCCCAGGAAAGGGCCCTCAGCCTCCAAAAACTTCCCCCCTCCCTGCCCCTCACTGTCCAACAGGCAATTCCAAAGAGAGAGCAGAGCAGCTCTGTCCCAGCCTCACACCGGCCGTCTGGCAGGGTGCCCTGGGCAGGTCCTGCACTCACCCTGCCTCCAGTTCCTGGGTGTGGGCATGTGGGTGATAAGGACCCTCTCTGCTTAAAGAGCGTGTAACTGTAATTTTGCACATGCTTCCAGTACATACTAAGCATGCCTGTCTTTCTTTCTGCATCTTGGGGAGCTGGATAGTCACTGGCTCTCAGGAACAGAAGCCACCATTTAAGGGCATCTGAGTCACAGAAGAGAATGACTTTATTCCATCAGTAAAAGTCATTCCTTGGTCCCCAATGGACAGTGTCACACTTAAATGTGACTGCATTGCACACTAACTAGCCGCACATGCTGGGGTCACGCGGCCTTGTGAGAGGGAAGCATTCTCATTTTGCTCCAGGTGGAATGTGAAACGCAAAGGCAAGTACAAAGCAGTCCATTGGCTGAGAAAGGTGCTGCAGGACGACCCACATCCAGTCACACATGCGGCATCTACACAGAGAATGAGGACTGGAATCTTAATGACACAGACATTGAGACTTTTCAAACTGAAGTCACTAGGGCCATGGTTCATCAATACTGGTATATATTAAAGCACTAGTGGCCCGGTGCACAAAATTTGTGCACATTAAAAGGGAATTATTTAGGGGAAATACTTTAATATTGCTATTTTCCCTTTCTCTACTATAGAAGTGTCAGAGATGAAAGAAAATTAGTAAAATGTATATGAAAATCTTCCTGTCAGAGTCTGGGGTGTGCTATGGGACCCAGAGTCAATTCCCCGCCCAAATGTGTGGCACCTCAAAATCACACAAGACCCAGACCCAGCCAGACCCAGCCCCACTGGGCGAGATCCAGACCCAGCCGTTGCCACCCCATCAAGCCCCGCTGGGTGGAGGGTGTGGCCTGAGGTCCTCTGGCCCAGGTCAGGACAGGGGGTACACCTTGAGGTCCCCGTCAAGCCCATGGGCGGGGGGTATGGCCTGAGGTCTCCTGTCAAGCCTTGTGGGCAGGGGGTGTGATCTGAGGTTCCCTATCAAGCCCCACCTGGTGGGGGGTGCAGCCTCAGGTCCCCTGGCCTGGTGCCAAAGTTGGGGGCACGGCCTGAAGTCCCCGGTAAAGCCCTGCTGGGCAGGGGGAATGGCCTCAGGTTCCACAGCCTGGCGCTGGGGCTGGGGGCATGACCTGAGGTCCCGTGTCAAGCTCCACCAGGTGGGGGGCGGTGCAGCCTCAGGCCCCTGCTGATTTCTCGTTAAGGCTCATTTGGGGAACTTGGCCTCTGCTGTGGGCACAACCATTTTGATTGGTATGGAGTGACAGTCAATTTGCATATTCCCTCTTTATTAGATAAGATATATAAATGTATATATTTAATACACTTATTAAAAATAATTCAATATATTTTAAAGCATACATAATAAAAGAGAAAAGCACAATTATTCTATGAATTAGAGATAATGATGACAGCAATAAAATTTCTCCTGACCATATATTTTCACATCTAAAACATGTAATACAATTTTTTACTGTTTTTAGCCAGTACAGCTAGGACACGACACTGTAAGCTCTACGAAAGTTAAATCACTTGCTGACACTGGAAATCTAATGAAAATGTCACCTTAACTTTTAGTGACATGTGCTCAGCTGTGTAAGGCTCTGCCCTTGCGGCTGGCGCATTTGCAGGGCAGCCTAGGCTCCCCACCCACCCGCGTGGTCCTTTCTCTTTACGCTGTTGGTCACTCACTCTGTGCTTTCCCCAGACAGACTTGCTGTGAGGCATCACAAAGGCCCAGCTCAGCTCATTAGGGAGACAGGTATGTTTTCCAATGTCACAACTTGCACACGTGCAGTGAAGAGCCACCTTTGGCTTCCGGTACTTTTGTACATTCCCTGTG
>NW_006288889.1:2582753-2585854 GCF_000327345.1 Myotis davidii | reverse complement strand
CTTTCCCTCCACTCTCAGCTCCCAGTGGACCCCACAGCTAAAACGCAGACCTAGCCCTGACTGGGTGGCTCATGGAGAGCGCCATCCTGTACAGCACAGGCTGCGGGCTCTATTCCTGGTCAGGGCATGTACAGGAGGCAACCAATAGGTGTTTCTCATATCAATGTTTCTCTCTCTCCCTTCCTCCCTCTCTAAAACAGTCAATAAAAAGATATCCTTGAGTGACAATTAAGAAATTGATCTAAGTACTAATCAATAATAATAACAATAATAGTAATAACAACACTAACAGAATGTTGTCTGACTTTATTCATTTAGTGCCCCTGAAGTAGGTGTAGTTCTCATGTATTCTCATTTTACAGATGAGCAAACTGAGGCACAGATCCCAGGAAAGGCTCCAGGGTTCACAGAAGTAAACAGCAAAGCCAGGACTTGAGCTCACCCTCCTGGCTGCACAGCTCACACCAAACCACCATGCCATGCTGCTCCCACCTTCCGGCATCTGATATGCAACCTTTTAAAAACTCAAGCAAGTAACTACCATTATTTGCTGCCTAATGGCTAATATGATCTGGCACCCATCCTGCACATAAATATTTATGTAGAATCAACAAATGTTTGTGACCAATTTGGAAAGATCAGGAGAAATATTTTAATTAAAACCCGTGTTTATCCTGAAAGATACAAAGTTGTTTGGGGTTGCCTTTAAGAAGTTCCTACAAATAGGCCCAGTTAAGCATGTCCAGCACAGGGCCGCGGCCAGGCTCCAACAACCGGGGCTGCAGCTGTGGCGGGGTCACAGGGAGCACGGCTGAGCCTCGCCCTGCCCTGCCCAGGGACTCCCCATGCCAGCTCCCCGCCCAGCACTCTCTCCTCATGTGCAAGAGTGTCGGTGTCGCCACTGTGCCCGTCCAATGTCACCTACTGGCTCGTAGAAATGCCAGTAACAAACTTAAAATCCTTTAGTTCAATGGTTCACATTCAAAACTCTTACAGTGCCCTTTTGAATGGCATGCGGTGTTTGCATAATCCCCAGCCACAAGCCTAGCTGTGGAGGAGGAGACAGGAGAGCCCCTTCTGTAGGTCCCAGGGTCTTCTGGGACCTCGGGCAGCTTGCTTCCACGGCCTCCTCCAGGCAGGCAGCCGGTGAAGCTCCATGGGGAACTGGGAGAGGGATTTCCTTGGAGTGAAACAGAGGAGCCACCCCTGCCTGAGGTGGGAGCAGGCGCCTTCCTCCGCCCCCAGCGCTCGCAGCTCCCCCCTCGCTTCCCTAAGGGCAGGACCCAGCCAGGACGGGCTCCGCTTCGCATTCCCCTCTGCGTGGCTGGACCGTTTTTGCAGGCATCAGGTAAAGAAGGTTTTTCCAGAACTTTGAGTTATATGGGAGAGATTTGTCAGCCTTCCACTTCAGAACTCTGTGAGATTTCAGAAGCTGTAGTGACTGGGGCAAGAATGTGAAGTCACTGAGGGGTGTAAATTCAATTAAGATGATTTTAATTTTCCTTTCCACCAGCGCTTCATGGAGTCCACTTTCGAGTTCATACCTCACTTCGTTAAGCATGTAGCTTGTACTCAGGACAATGATCAGTCTTCGGCTTTGCTCTATCAGTGAATGGATTTCATCAACAACAGCTGGAAATGCAAGGCATGGATATTGATTTAAGAGAACTGAGAGGGTGAACATGAAATAAAAATCATTCTGTACAGCCTAACTGTATTAAACTCTGAAGTTCACAAATAAGTTTTTCTTTAAGATAAACCATGTGCTCTCAATTTTATATGCCTATTAAAAGCAATGATCAATTATCAAGGTAACAATGAGTATTTACTTATCACTTACTCTGTGCCACACCCTTTACTACCGTTTTATGTATATTAACTCATCTAATCATCATAATGACCCCATAAGGGAAGTATCATCCCCATTTACAGGTGAAGAAGCTAAAGCACAGAGTGGTTTAGTAACTTGCCCAGAGTCACACAGCCAGTAAATGGCAGAAACAGAACCTGAACGCACTTGCTCTCGTCTGGAACACCGGTTTCTAACTGGTAGACTGTCTTCCTTTCGCACACCTGGAGGAGCATGCTAAAGTCAGAATTTAAAAATAAAACCAAAACCTGCCATTATTTTAGACCAGTGGTGGACCTTTTTGGGGCCTGGTAGTAAATATTTCAGGCTTTGCAGGTCATACAGCTTTTGTCACAACTCACTCTGCTGTGGTGACTTAAAAGGCACCTGCCATGGCTGCGCTGCAGGGTGGGTGGCAGCCTGGCGCCCGGTGGTAGATTGCCACCCTCCGCTCTAGACCTCCATCCCTTTCCAACTAGAGGCTTTTAACCGAAACTGACCACCACTGAGGACAAACATTTTTTATTTTTACAGTATTTAGGAAATAAGGAAAAAAAATCAATTTTTCAAAATGGCTCCTAGAAAATAATGACAAAATAATAAAAGGGCTGTAAAGACCAGAGTGATGCTCTCTGAGTTCTAAGAAAGTGCTCACGCACACAAATACCACAGGGCTCCATGCGTCTGAGCATGTGGCATGTCATTCCTTCGGGAAGCTGCTTATCATTAAGCAGCACACAGCTTCTCCTAACTGAGGAGGAGGAAGGCACACTTGGCTCTTGTTTATTGCCTCGTCTGCAACGCCCAGTTCAGACCTGGCGCAAGGGTGGCGCCCAGAAGTGTTGAGAGATGAGTGAGGGACGGTGACTCGTGTCACATTGTTGGCGACACAGCAGCCCCCACGGCCCCCACTTCTAAATGTTTGCTCTGCAGACTTCAGAGGAAACATGGAACTGCTTCTCAATATCTTTGATTCTCACTGTGCTTTGCTTCAAGATATGTGTGATGGCCATTTGTATTCGCATATAAATTTAAAAGTTGCATTTTATAACTCAAATATGATGTGAACCACCAATGTCCTTTGATTTACTGCATTTTCCCAACGTCCCTCTTCCCTCCGCAGCTCTCTCACCAATGTCCGCACGAAGGACAAGCACCGCCTGTCTGTGCTCACAGGATCTGCTGGCGAAGAGGCCTTCTCAGTGGCTGCCAGAGAACCGCCTCCCGAGGGTGCCACTCTGGGCCACTTCTA
>NW_006288889.1:2550381-2582572 GCF_000327345.1 Myotis davidii | reverse complement strand
GAGTGTTTTAGTTTATCTGCTGAGAGTGCTGCCCTTCAGGAATCCTGGCTTTCTGTAGAGGTCACCATCCAGAACTCGCATCCTTCTTGAAGCTTCGAATTTTCTCTTGTCTATGACAATAGCCATTTTAACAGGTCCTGGAGGCCCCACAGGAGCGGCCACTCAGCTTCCCTCACTGCTCACTGTTGACTTCGCTGGCTACTTCTGGCAAGAGGACCAGGGTAAATTGCTCGATTTTAAGTAAAACAGGGTTAGCCTAAGCTGTTCATCTTATAAAGAGAAAGCATCTCCACTTGTTTTCTACCTGCCCTTCCCTTTCTCACCTCCTCCAGGTGCCACATCCCTCTCAAATATGCATAGCTTGTACCCAAAGTGCTCCTCCAGCACCCTGGGCAGGACCTCCACGGCGAAGGCACGCTCCTGCTCCTCCCCGTGTGCAGGTCCGCATCCCTTCAGGTAGGACACAAAGGCGTCGTATGTCTTCCCATCTAGGAGGTAAGGTTTGCTCCTTTAATTTGTGTGGAAATAAAAGTTTAAGTTCAAATTTGAATGAAAGTCACTAAAAACGAACATGGAATTATTGAAAAAGAAAAGTTAAATATGGCATCCTTGTGTCCACACACATCAAATTGTAGAGATTAAATATGCGCAGGTCTTTGTATGTTAATTATGCCTCAATGAAGCTGTTAAAAAAATAAGAAAATACTTTTGATAGAAAACAAATTGAAAAAACAAAATAAGACTGTTTGGGTTAATCCCTAAAGTCCCTACATAGTCTTTGGTTTTATTATTCTTTTTTATGCATTATTCTTTATCTCTGGATTTTTTTTAAAATATATTTTATTGATTTTTTACAGAGAGGAAGGGAGAGAGATAGAGAGCTAGAAACATCGATGAGAGAGACATCGATCAGCTGCCTCCTGCACATCTCCTACTGGGGATGTGCCCGCAACCCAGGTACATGCCCTTGACCGGAATCGAACCTGGGACCTTTCAGTCCGCAGGCCGACGCTCTATCCACTGAGCCAAACCGGTTTCGGCTATCTCTGGATTTTTAAATGTCAATAAACAATGATTATATTCAATTATCATTTAAAAAATAGCATCCTCAAAGCTCATATGATAATCGAGCAATCAATTAGGAGGTGTTCTTACTTTTAAGCATGTGCATTAAGACTCCCGCTGTTTGACATCAACAAGGCGTAGAGAGAAACGTATGTCACAGGTCAGAGAAATCACAGAGTTTAAAGGTAGCAGAGGACCAAGTAGCCCAAATGCTCATATGTCCTGGGCCCAGGATTAGAAAGTACATGTCACCTCAGCTCATTCCACCTCAATCATCTAATCCCATAACCATCCCATGTCCACCTTCAGGACAGCCCCCGGGAAGCGGAGATGCAATTGGTTGTTACAAAATAGTCCTGGGATGTGAAGTACAGCCTGGGGAATAGAGGCAATAGTATTGTGTTCACTATGTGTGGTGCCAGGTGGGTACCTGAAATGTCAGGGGGATCACTTTGTAAAGCATGTGATTGTCTAACCACGATGGTGTGCACATGAAACCAATATAATCTCATATTGAATATAAACTGTGATTGAAAAATAAAATTTAAATTAAAAAATACAATGCTGAGTGTCTACACGGGAGAGTGGGAGGAAACAGTAGAGGCAATTGAAACAGTGTGCCATAGAAAACATGCTATGGCATGGTAAATTTTATATAATGCTAAAGGCCAGTAGGTGGAAAGGTTTGCATTAATACAACTGCTCCTGTTTTATTCCTAACAATGAAGCAATATTGCGTATTCAGATGACTAAAGACACATTCAAGAGGAATGTGTTACCTAAAAACTAAGACCATTCTACTAACTGCTTTACTAAAAATTTATTTATGTTTCTTTCTTCTACCTTTATCCATTCTGCTAGAGACAAGTTCACAGACAAATGCAACTTGAAAAGTTTACAAATAATGCATTGGCAGACACAACAAAGTGTAGCACAAACAAAACAAAAAAATAATCTGGTCAGAGAACGCGGAGTCACCGTGGGCATGTGTTCTGAAAGGACATGTGTTCTAAATAACATATGCATGCGAGGGGCTCGGGGGGGCCCCCTCCATCCTTATCCCAGGGCAACTGGTTAGCTGATGGAGGAGTTAGATGTATGTTTGGGTCTAGGATTGGGATTGATGAATTTGCTTCTGAGTTGAAGTCTAAATATTATTAGCTCCTTTATTAAAATTGAATAGGACGAAACCATCTGGGCCCACATTCTTTGTGGCACCACAGCACCCGTGCTCAACAGCTGGGCCCCATTCTTTCACAGCATCCAGGTTCACAAAGAAACAGTTTCTGGCAAAAGCTGCTTCAGTCCCACCTACAGCCTCTTGTCCTGCATTTTGAGTCAGAACCCACCGTGGGTGTATCGTAAAGCAATTGCTCTTCAGAATTACGTGCATGTGAATGACAGGACATTTTCATCAAAACTGCAAAATGATCATGCTTATCAAAGACAGGTTAAAAGTTGGTAACAAGAAAGCCAGTTGTTAATATAAGTACGTGGTCCTGGATCGTCTTGTCAGCTTGTCATGAAATACAGCTGTTACTGGTGTTAGGATAAGAGCTAGTGCTCCCATCAGAGCAGTCATCATGCCAGTGAGTGAAACAGGCACCAAGATGCAAGAAATGAATGAGTACACCTTTGCCAACGTGTATTTTTCTCATAATCAGAATGTACCTAATTGCAATAAATTGGAAAGGTAAATCAGTCGAATTTACATAGTGATATACATGTGACATAGCTTTCAAACTCATTTTTAGGCACCTCTTTTCTTGGTTTAGCAAATTACTAATCTATATTATAATTTATTTTTCAACCCAAGGAATGAAAGTTTTGGTGGCTGTAATAACTGAGAAATAAAGGAAGTGCCCAAGCTAAGTAATTTAAAGCTGATAATTTTGTTCTGCATAAATGAAACCAACATGTGAATGGATATTTGGGGCTACAAAGAGTCAGAACATGCTTCTTAGACAAACTCTGGTGGCAAGTGGCCATGTTTTAACTCAAGCTTAGTTTTTGTTGTTGTTGATTGGTTTCTTTCATTTCCAACTATTCATAAACCAATAACTGAACACAGTCTTGGGTGGTGCAGCAATATAAACCTGCTGTATGTAAAAGTCTTAATTTTTGCACTCATTTCTTCATTTTTACTTTTTCATGACTTCTCTCTGTCCATGGACCACACTCTTAGCAGAGCTGCTGTGGAGACATCTCTGTCTCCAGGCACCGCCACCCAGGGCGCTAAGAAGTGTGAGTTCTCCGTGCTCAGCAACACTTAAAAAAGTGTCTGTGCATTGGGTCAAACACAACTGGAGGGTAAATAACATCTCAGTTAAAAATCAGAAAGAGATATTAGTGAATGTCCATTCTGAGGTATGTACTGGTCTATGCATGTAGAGACCTGGCAATAAAATATCAAATACAGACCTTCAGCCCCGGCTCAATTGGTTGGAGTGTCATCCATGCACCAAAAGGTTGTGGGTTCGATCCCCAGTTGGGGTGAGTACGGGAGGCAATGGATTGATGTTTCTGTCTCTCATCAATGATTCTCTCTCATCAATAAAAACACATTCTTGGGTAAGGATTAAAAAAATAAAAACAGACACCCCCCCGCCCTAGTTTGTTGGAGCATCTCTCTCCATGGCAAAATCACACACACATGAAGATTCCAAGCTAAATTAATTAACTTTGCTAATTTTGTATCATTAAATTAAAAGATGTAAATGTGAATAATCAATCTTTAAAAATCTCAAAAAATATAAGAATTCCTTTATAACTAGAGCTTAGGAGGGTCTTTCTACTGTGACCACAAATCCAGTACCATAAAAGAAAAATAAATTTGAATACATTAAAGAATATTCCACATAAACAAAGTCAAAAGACAAATCACAGCCTGGAGACAATATTTGCCTTTCATCTTATAGATAATAGGCTGACATCCTTAAAATAGACATTGCTCCTAGAAATAAGCGAGAAAAGCAAAGCAAACAACCCAATTAAAAATGGGCAAACGAAAGGAGTGGTCCACTGAGAAAGGAAATACCGTGAGTCTCTAAGAAACGCAAAGCTGCTCCTGCTCCTGCTCCTGCTCCTGCTCCTGCTCCTGCTCCTGCTCCTGCTCCTGTGCAGGAGGTGAAATGCAAACAAAAACCACACTGAGCTACAGCTGTTACCTAGCATTTTGCCCAACACCACAGGTGGTGGTGAGCTGTGGGGAGCAGGTATGGCCTCCTGTGAAGGCAGGAGGTAGTGGAGCAGTAGGGAGGGCAAATTGGCAATATTCTCAAAATAACAACGATGTCTATCCTTTGTATTTCCACCAATTCCACTATGGGGCATTTTCCCTTCAATTATACTGCACACACGTGAAATAATGACAGGACAAAGCCAGCTGTCACATCCTTTATGTAACGACAAAAGGTTATCAACAACCTAATGTCTATCAAAAGGTGACTAAAGCTCTAGCCGGTGTTGCCCAGTGGATAGAGCATCGTCCTGTAGACTGAAGGGTCCTGGGTTTGATTCCGGTCAAGGGCACATGCCCGGGTTGTGAGCTCAGTCCCCGGCAGGGGCATGAAGGAGGCAGCTGACCAATGATTCTCTCTCATCATTGATGTTTCTCTCTCCTTCTCCCTGTCCCTTCTTCTCTGAAATCAATAAAATATATAAAAGGTGACTAAATAAGCAGTGGCACATCCACAGAAATAAACCTCTGCAGGGTTTTATTCTATGGATAAAAAATGAGAGACTTTATAAATTCATATGACAGGATATCCAAAGGAGAGTGAAGCACAGTTCAGAACAGTGTGCATTATACAGCAAGACTTGTTTTTAACAGAAGTAGAACAAGAGTCATACTTGCTTAGATATACTCTCGGTGCCGGTGAGGTGGAAGCACAGGTAGGCTGAGAAATTTCTGTACAATTTCTTAGACTGTGCTTTGAAATATGTGTGTCCTACACACATTCTAGTACATACACATGCACACACTTGTGCACACAAACACACATGAAAACAAAAGCAAGTAGAATGGATTAGACTGACTTTTTAATTCAGTAATTATATGGAACCTAGAGGACTTCTCGCTGCCCTTAAACATAGGGGAACCAAGACAGCGTCCCCAGATAGAAACAGTAGGAAAACCTGGCAGCCCCTCAGGCACACCATGCTGCCTCCTTTGCAGGTTAGAATACAGAGCCATTATCCAATTCAAATCAATGTAAATGATCTTTATTGAGTGACTGCTCTGCATAAGGTGCCTAGATGGTGTGCAAACAATGACGTTGAGTCCCTAAGAGCAAGCATCTCAAAGGGGTTTTAGGAGGACACGCATACGTACATACAGGAAACAGTTAGAGGGCAATCTTGGGCAACATCTAAGTACAAAAGAAGGTGGCACAGACAAGATGCATAATAATGATACATTCAGAGCAATTTTAACCTCTGGAAACCCCTACCACACATTAAGTCACCAACGTAATGTAAATAAAATGAAGATTAATGTTTCTTTATCAGGTTTCCTAATAAAACTATAGGATAAGAAGTCCCAACATTCCGGCATTCGTTACCTGTTAATGTTTCATCTCTTCCCATGAAATGTCTATAAAATAGAGCCAAGTCAATTCTATAAATAACACCCGCAATCACTAGGCACACGATTCCCCCTGAGATCACGAGAGCTGTGACCATTCCCCTCGTGAACACATGGCCTGGGATATCGCCCCGACCTGGAAAGAAGGAGAGAACGGGAGTGATCAGTCACGGACGTGGTGCCGCTGTTCCCCACCATCATTCTGGGATGTCAGTGTTCGCCATGAATACTAACCAGCTGCCTGCCCAGCACGGCCCACCGAGCTGCTCCACATCCCTGCCTTTCGTTTGGAGCAGTGATTTTTCTGCTCCCATTTTTAACAAATTAAAATGTGTGCAAGGTATTCAGAGACCTGAACTGAAAGCATGTAAAGTCGTCTATCCCTGTCGGTGGAAGGCGGGCCTCTCGGGGTCTAAGATGCTGGGTGGAACACACAAATCTCTGGCCGCGGCTGTGAACACAGATGGAGGCGAGTCCTGGGAGAGCAAACACTAGCTAGACGATCTGGGCTGTCACCGGTTTTGTGTCCTAGGAAGTGTCACCGGTGCTGCCCTTAACGCTTAGTCCCTTAAGCTGCAATCGAAGCTAACGACACGGTGCTTCACTCACGGGGCTGCCCCTGAGGGGCAGGTTCGGTGAGACCTTGCACCTCAGGAGCTGAGACCGCATCTGGCACATATTCCTACGGATGTTAGCGCACTTTCTATAAAGCCCCCTTTGGGGAAAAGTACATTTCTTAGATTGATTCAGTTCATGCTCAATATGGAAAATGCAAAATAGTACAAAAGAGTGAAAACTATAAAACAATTTTTAACAACCATTCCACAATGTGGTGATGGGCATGCTAACATGCTAGTATATTTTGTTTTAGATTTTTATTTTCCCTAAAAATATTGACTTAATTGGGGTCATAGGGTAATCACTCTTTCTTGTATTACACTATATTATGAGCAGTTCGCTAGGTCTTTATAGGTATAATTCATAATATGCCAATATTTAGATTGATTGTAATGTTTATAAATATACCAATGCTTCAATGAGCAGATGCACAAGCCTTTATGCTTGTGCTTGATGATTCTGCTCGAGCAGGTTCTAAACGCTGAGGGATTTCCAGATCAAAGAGCAGAAATGCATAAAGCTCTTGACATCTTGGCACAAGTGTTAGGGATGATCTTTCCAGTAAAATTGACTACTAGGATGTAAGTAAGCGGCCACATTTGCTAACTAAGTGAACTCCGAGTAAAGCCAGTCTCTGAGGCTCCTGGACTGTGAAAGGCCTGCCTGTCTGTGACTGTGCCACGTGCACATGCGCGCGCACACACGTTCACACGGGCACGTGCACACACACATTCGCACGGGCGCACACACACATTCGCATGGGCGCACACACACATTCGCATGGGCCCACACAGACATTCGCACGGGCGCACACAAACATTCGTACGGGCACACACACACATTTGAATGGGCGCACACACACGTTCACATGGGCGCGCGCGCACACACACATCCGCACGGGTGCACACACACGTTCACACGGGCGCACACACACACACATTCGCATGGGCGCACACACATGTTCACAAGGGGGCACACACACATTCGCACGGGCGCACACACATGTTCACACGGGCGCACTCCCGCGGGGGTGAGAGTGCAGTGGGAGGCCCTGTGCTGGCTGACATCTGTGAGCAGAGCAGAAGGAGAATGGCCGGGCGGAACCCTCTGTGGCAGGGACAGGACATCCAGCACTGATAAGGGGGGAGGCGGCTGGTGATGATCATCACAAACCCAGGCATGCGATGAGCACGCAGAAGCAATGCCGGAAACCCTCCCTGCACATGCCCGTGGGCCATGGCATGTGTGCCCCGTGAGGCGGAAGGGCATCGTGACTATCCTACAGAAGGCAAGGGCCCAAGCTCAGCAATTAGACTCACAGCCCTTGGGGTCTCACAGCCCGTGGGGGCCTCACAGCCCGTGGGATCTCACAGCCCGTGGAGTCTCACAGCACATCGGGGTCACACAGCATGTAGGGCCTCACAGCCCATCGGGGTCTCACAGCCCGTGGGGTCTCACAGCCTGTGGGGTCTAGCTTTGTGTCTACTTGTGTAACGTGTTGTACTCAGGGTGAGCGGTGGTCAGAGCCTAGCACAGCCTGTGTGAATTTTTTTTGAGGTGCTCCAGGTGAGTCATGGATGGGAACCAGGACGGGGGGGGTGGGGGGTAGGGTGGCTTTAGGTCTTAGCTTCTGTGCCCCTCACTCCTTCAGTTTCTCACCAAAGCAAGATACAGCATACACCTCTCTCTCTCTCTCTCTCTCTCTCTCTCTCTCTCTCTCTCTCTCTCTCTCTTTCTCCCTCTCTGTCTCTCAGATCCCAGCCTTTCCCTGCATATGGGGTGGTGGCCAGCCTGGGAGCTAGTGTGAGTGAGTAGTCACTGGAGCACAGCTGTCCACTGGGCACAGCTGTTGCTGGGAAGCTGCAGCCGGAGGCTCTGGGCGGGCTACTAGTGGAAGATGGAGGCGGCTCTGGAAAAAGCCTAAGGGTCCTCTGACCAGGGCTGTCCATTGTCCACTTGCCAAGTTTGGGGTCTGGCCCGAGCCATGGAGGCCTTCTCTGGCTGTTATTGAGGAATGAACACTCCCTGCCCATCCAGCTGCAGGAAGCTGACCCCCTCCAGTGCCGCTGGCTGCAACCCACGCTGAGCTGTGCTTCCCTCCCCACCTCCCCCTCGCCCCGTGTCCTGCGGGGGCCTGACTCTCTCCTCATGGCCCACCTGCCTCCCTTCTCCGGGCCCCTGGCTTCTACATAGGATTGGCACTGAGGGCAAAAGCATAACTTGTGTGCCTCCTGCTCTGCTTGGAATTGGGTCCAGAGTTCCGGCACGGCTGACCCCACTGTGCACACCTCGCGGGCCCCTGCTCTCCGCATACACAGTGAGAAAGGGGTGATCTTTGAGGAATCCCTCAGTTCAAAATTCCCAGACTTCCAAAACCAACATTTTCTCAAACCTTTTGTCACTAAGATGAAGTGTTTGGTGTCTAGGCCTTTCTCGCTGGACACAGTGCAATTATATGAAAAGTTTAGATTTTTCTCATTAATATTCTCAATTCTCAATATTCTTGAAGCGTGCCATTTGCCTTCTGAAGTCCTGTAAGGGAGGAAAGGAAGTTAGCAGAAGCTTCCTTCACTGCAGGGCATTACTGACGAGGGTGGGGCGCAGGCGCCAAGCTCCCAGGCAGCAGCCCTGCTGACCCAGTGCATTCCCTGGGGGTAGGGGGTAGAGGGTGAGGGGTGGGGGATGTGTGTGGAAAGAGTAGGTGTGTGGGGGGGTTGGGGGGTGGGGTGGAGCGCCTGCCCCAAGGGGCCATGGCTCTTCAGGAAGCCAGGGGCCAACAGAGCCAGCTCTGCAGCCATCTGGGGATGGTGAGCAGCTACCTGAATTAAAACGCGTGGCAGAAAATGGTGCTAAATTAAAGATACAGGAAGATATTCCTTCTCTTAAATCTGTTTCCTATTTCTCCTCTCCTAAATGCTCAGTGTTCCTTCTACAGTGAGGCCACTAATAGCTGTGGCCAGACTGCGAGGTGCCAGCACAGACCACTCACGTCAGCATTGACCCTGCAATGCTGAAGGTCCCTTGTATTTTGTTCAGCATTTAACACAACACTATTCCCAGGCACCACCCTGGGGAGATGAGGACCAAGTAGGCTGCTCAGCAAGTGTCCTCTCTCGTCCTAGGGACTCACGTCCGCACCGGGTGCAGGGGAAGCGCCCCCATACCCCCACCCAGCGCGGCTGGAGCAGGTGGGCAGGCAGCACTCCCAGCCACTCCCAGCGTGGCCACCTGGCTGTCCCTCTCAGCAGGTGTCCCCGCCACCTGGGTCTGGACCCGCTGTGGCTCCAGCATGTGGGGCGCAGTCACCAGCACAGAATGCCCACTCTCTGACACACTGAACAACCTGAAGTGGGGTCCACAGGCCACGGAGAGGCCAAAACCATGACCTACGAAGCTCGTACACCGACAGTGAAAGAGACCTCCTCACTTCTTGGCTGGAGTCAGTTTCACTTTTAATAGCCTGCCAAGTGCCTGCCTCTCCCCGAGGATTACCGATGGGCCCTGGGGATGGGCCCTGGGGGAACCCAGCTCTGTGGCCCAGGCTGAGGAGCGCAGTTGGCAGAGCACCAGCGGCTGAGCCAGCTCTCCCGGCACGGAGCCTGCCAACCCCAGACAGGCTGTGGCTCCAGCAGCTGAGCTGTGGGCATCGTAGGGTCACTGCTGGCCAGCACCGAGGGCATCTGTGCACCAGGAATGACCACAGTGACCCCGTCTCTCAGAAATGCGTGAATGACCACACACTCAGCTTGCTTTGTTTTCCGAAGACTGGCCATTCCTCAAGGAAGGAATATAGGTGATTCAGGGATCAATACATGTCACTTGGAACGTTTTGCACCCACAGTGCCTCCTAATATTTATATCTCGTCACTGTCCTGTCTGCTTCTTCTTCCCGTTCTTACTGTGTTTCCAATTTCCGTGAATGGACTCTGACAAGCAAATAATTAGTATGTTCAATGGGGATCTAGGTGATGGTGGTTTACATTCGTGTTTGCTGAGACAATCTCTGGAAACTTCCACACTTGGTGCCACCCTCACTGCTCTGTTCACTGCTTTAAGGAGGCGACCCCCTACAAGGGGCGTTCCAGTAGAAGCGACAACCATCCCCAAAGGGCCGGAGCCGGCGGCTATGTCGGCGTACCTCTTGCCCGTAAAGTAATTCCCCGCACACACATCACTGCGTGTGCAGGGCCACTGCCTTCTTTGTGATGCTCAGGATTCCTCAAGTTTCTCATAATGGATAATTTTCAACCATCGGACAAAAGAAAGGCCTGTGTGTAAGGACAGGCTGGAGGCGGCCTGCGGGACTGGACACAGAGCCGCTGTGCAGGCAGACCTACTGTTCGCATGGTGGCACGGGGACACGCAGAGCACACCCACTGTTCACACCCACCGTTCACAGGGCCCACGTTACCTTACACATGTCGCAGGCTCCGACCTGGCCTTTACTCGGGCACATTTGCAAAAATAAAGCACCTAACAGAATTTTCAAAATCCGAACACCTGTGGGCTCGGTTGCCACTCCTTTATAAGAGGCGCAGGTACAACCTCTATCCCCATCTGAACCTGGCGGGCTAGGGCTGCCTTTGCGAGGCGATGCTGAAAGGCCTCCTTGACTTTCCCTCTTCAGTTTAGATCTCAGCAATGAGTTTCTGCACAATCTACCAGCACAGAGTGTGGGAATTATAATACATAAATTATAACTTATGCCAAACGTTCCAGTAGCTCTTCAGGAGTCTGGAGTTTTTAAATCAGGCCTATATGATACAGGAACACTTACATATACGATGCTGTCCATCACACATCACATCTGCATACCTGATCTTTATTTCCTCCCCTTCATGCTCATTTGGGTCGTGCCCATCTTTTCTATGGAAGTTCCAATAGATGTAATCCTTTTCATTCAGCCAAGCGGAGCAGTTGAGCTGCACATCTGTTCCTAGGAGAAGTTGACAAAGTTCTGATTTTATTTTATTTTTTTTTGTTTTTCATATGTTTTTTATTGATTTTAGAGAGAGGAAGGAAGAGAGAGATCAATGTGAGAGAGCAATATTTATCAGTTGCTTCCCATAAGCACCCTGCCCGGGGCTGGGGATAGAACCTGCAACCAGTAATGGAACCCATGACCCTTCCAGGTGTGGGCTGGTGCTCTGGCCACTGAGCAACACTGGACAGGGCCCAAGTTCTGATTTTAGAGACTTGGATTTCCCAGTTTTAACTTAGGATAATCAATATATGCTAATGGATATATAATGCTAATATAGTGCTACTTCCAGAAAGAAAACAGACATGCTTTGTTTTAAATATGAAAAAGTATATAAACCATAGCCATTAGGTATCAGTTATAACTCATCACCAAAATATGAATTGGCTTCTCTTCAAAGTTATGTTAAATAAATGATTAAAACATAGGTGGCCCTCGGCAGAAATACAGTTTCCCACCCCGGCCATAAGATAACCTCAACACATGCACAGCACAGCCCTGGCCGGATGGCTCCGTTGGTTGGAGCATCATCCCGTGCACTGAAAGGTTGTGTGTTCGATTCCTGATTAGGGCATGTACAGAAGGCAACTGATCAATGTTTCTCTTTCATATCAATGCTCCCCTCTCTCTCTCTCTCTTCTTCCCCCTCTCTCTAAAAGTCAATAAGCATATCCTCGGGCAAGGATTAAAAAATTATATACATAAAGCCAAAATTAACATAACTAAAGGATATATAGAAAAATTGGCTCTCATAGAGACTTTAACATCTCTCTCAGCAATAGTTAAAGAAAGCACACAAAAGATTAATAAGAATATAAATGACTTCCAACTTCACTTACTTGACATTGACAGAATGGTAAAACTAAAACTTGCAGATGCACATTTATTTCAAATGCACTTGAACATTCCTCAAAATACACTATATTCTGCCCAGCTGGTGTGGCTCAGTGACTGAACGTCAAGCTATAAACCAGGAGGTCACAGTTCAATTCTGGTCGGGGCACATGCCTGGGTTGTGGCTCAATCCCCAGTAGAGGGTATGCCGGAGGCAGCCATCAATGATTCTCTCTCATCACTGATTTTTTTTTTCTCTCTCTCCCGTTCTCTCTGAAATCAATTTTAAAAATATTTAAAAATACACTATATTCTGGTCCTTAAGTAGGTTACTACAAGTTTTAAAAGATTGAAATAATATGGTATATAATCTCGGATCATAATAGAACTAAATTGGACATCAATTACAGAAAAATAAGTACAAAATTGTCCAAATATTTGGACAGTAAAAAACACAAATAATCCATAGATGAAAGAAAAAATCGTAAGAGAAAGCTTTTAAAATGTTTTGAAGGAACAGCAATGAAAATCTGGTATGGAACAAGCAGGTAAAGGCATGATAAGGGAATTTAGAGCTGAAATTGCACACAGTGCAAGAGAAAGTAACTGGAAATAACTCCTTAACTCTCCATGCGGACAAATGAAAAAAGAGGTGCAAATAAAGCCCAAAATAAGGAGAAAAATAATAGACAAGTTCAAAAAAGTTGTAAAAAACAGAAAGCAGGAAAACCACAAATATAAATGGCCAAGTATCCGAGCAACATAGACTGTGTGTGTGGTAAACAGCCAGGACCAGCTGTGGCCAGAGGTGTGGGCTGCAGAAGTAGCCAGCAGCCCAGAACCGCCTGCGCCACTGTCCAGTGGCTTCCCCGGGACAAATACTTAACCTTTCAGAGCTTCAGTCGTTTCTTCCTGAAATGGAAAGACTCTCGGAGTTGCTGGAGACCTTAACTCATTAAGGTATTTCAATCACCTCACAGAAAACCTGGTTTACATTGTAAATATCTTCCTTCCTTCCTTTCTTTTCTTTTGGAGGGAGATGTTGATTCCTCCAGCCTTCTCTAGACAATTTCTGATTGTGCAGTCAATTCAGGGTTCAAATTCATTAATCAAATATGCTAATCATACGAGTCTGAATAATGTCTCTGAGCATTCTTACGGAGTTTTCATACTTAAAAACGACCATAGAGACTATTAGAGAAAAGCCACAAACATGGTGGCTAAAGCCCTCATTTGCAAACCACAGGCCTTCCCAGGCTATTCATTTTAATCAGCTAACAATGGCAACTCTCAAGCCATGACAGGCTTTGCTGCTTTCGTAATGTTCTTCCATAGATACGCAATGTGTTATGCACATAGCATTGATCAGTAACGCATCAGGTTTAGCCTTGGAAGACTCCGCTTGCCCCATTCATAAATGCAGAGTAGATAAGTACGTGAAAATATACCTAATTCCACTTCAACATGGTTAATCTTTGGTCCAAGAATAGCTGGAATTATAGTACTGCGATCTAAAAGTGAAAAAAAGAAAAGTGTGTTAGTACTGCTGCTGCACTCTCTGCCGCCAACGATGGTTATCACCTGCGTCTTCCACGCAGCACAGACTCTCAGTCATCGACCGCGGACTTCCATTTCAGTCATGTTCGCATGTCATGATGGGCAGTGACTGCGGCCTTTCGTTTCACTTCCTTAGACTCCAGAGCTCACTGGGCTGGAGGCAGCACACAGGCTTTAGCTTTCCCTCAAGTCAGGTCCTGGCCTCTGCCACTGTGCTCAGTGCAGGAGGAAGCAGCGCATTGGGGAGATGGAGCTGCAGGCAGAGAGGCCAGGCTACTGCTCCGCCTCCCCCTCCCCCGGCCCAGGGGCCTCCTCCACTCGGGGCCAGGTCCACTGGGAGAGGGGGGGCGGCAGGCACTCCCTCAGCCTTGTGCCCTGGGCCTTGCCCAGGGCCCCAGCCCTGTTAGGGTGCCTCCCCCAGGCTCAGCTCTACTTCCCCCCATCAGTGACCTCTGTCCCACCCCCCAGGTGCTCCCTTCTGTCTAGCTATTCTCAGGAAGGACACCAGCAGCCTGATAAGCACGCCTGGGACAACCTGAAGCCGCCTGTCACTGCAGAGCCCTGAGAGCCAGGGTCACACGCTGACCAGCTACAGGGTCAAGTCCTTGCTGCTCCTGTGACAGCACTGCCTGCCGCGCCAGGCTGGACCCTGGTGCCCATCTGGTGTTTGGGGGAATTTACACCTAAGTCAGGGCAGCCTTCCTGGGCCTCCAGCCGCCCAATGCTGTGGAGGCTCCCGCAGCATGGCCCTCACAGGGGCAGGGCAGGGCGGAGGTGGAGAAGGGGTGGAACAGTATGTGGGCAGGAACTGGAGAGTGAAACTAGGGCAGGGAAACCCCAGAGGTCTGGCTCCTCTGAGATTCGGGCTTGCTGGGCAGGTCTGGAATCTCCGTGGGCACAGGGAGCCGAAATGGCTCCAAAGAACTGCCACCCGGGCTGGGAATGTGAGGAGCAGGAGTCCACGCAAGGACACAGGGCGGGCAGCTCTGGGCTGTGGGAAAACGCTATGGATTCTCTTCCGCTGGACCAGTCTCTAACACATGAAGTGAGTGACTGGGAACCAGAGCAGCACTGGGTTAGTGGGACTGGTGTCAAGTGAAGGGCGAGACCCTCTTTAAGGTGCAGAAGGAAGAAAACAACCTGGGACTTGCCCTGGAAGCCTAGTCCGACTGTAATCAAAATGGCAAGGCTGCCAGCAGGAGGGCACATCACTGCTCAGCCAGGCAGCAGACAAAAACGTAGATGCCGGGTGGGAGTCGAGAGAACTGATTCAAGACAACTGTGCTCAGCACGTGGTCGCTGAGAGATCTACAGAGTAACCGGGTGCAGCGCAATCACGGCATCACACAGACCAGGTCGGAGCTCAGCCTCCCAGTGTCCTCAGTGGAGGTCAAGACACCTCCCAGCTGTTCAGCTCTAAGCTCTGCTTTTCAGAAGAATGATGGCACACCTCACCGATCCAAAGGAAAATGGCCAGGATGGATGAGTCTAGACTTGTGAAATGAGGCTCAATAATTCACCCAGCAGACACGTACTGAGCACCTACTATGCACCAAGTGCCAGGCGTCAGTGTGGGAGATGCAAGATGAAGAAGAGAACTCAGTTCGATCCCTTCTTTCCAAGAGCTTCTCAGGGACAGACATGTGACCCCAACTCTGGCAGCAACCCGAAATATGAATAAGAGGCCACAGGGACACAGAGGAGGGGAGGCATTGAGTGAGTCCTGAGAGACACAGCTGGCAGCCCCCAAGAGACACAATCAATGCGATGGGTAGTTAAGGCAGGAGAGCAGCATGTGTAGTGGTGGGTGGGGAGTGGGACACCAGAGGTGGTAATGACAACAGCGAATTCCCTGTGCTTGGCACCATTCTCACTGCCTCACTCACAACCCTCCGTCCTCGGAGCAGCCCAGAGGGAGGAACCCGCACCACCCTGTTGACTATGAGGCATCTGAGGCACAAACTACTAATTTAATTCACCCAAGGCCACAGCTCGCAGGGCTGCTGGGAGGAGTCCATGAGATGATTCCATTAAAGCATCCGGTACAGTGTCTGGCCGGCAGTAAGTGCTCTTTTGATCATGAATATCCTTAATCCTCCCAAGGCAGAATAAGAGAGGAGCTGGTGGGTGAGACGCGGGATGTGTGGGTGAGAGTGTTGGTGGTGGAAGTGTCAAAGTACCAGAGATGTATATGAGATTAAAGAATATATATGGGAAAGCAAAACTGAAGGATTTAGGGGACACAGAGAATTTAAGATACCTGAGTTTCAGAGTTTAGTTATGGGATTCCCAGCTACAGGGTGTGGCAGGCAGAATAATGCCCCTCCAAACAGCTGTTCACACCCTACTCCCCAGATCCTGTGAATATTAGACCTCACACGGCAAAGTGACGTGCAATGTGACTAAATTGAGGAATTTCACCTGAGGACAGTGTCCTGGGTCCTCCGGGTGAGCCCGGTGTTATTACAGGAGCCTCATGACAAAGAAGTGCGTCAGGAAAGGAAGTGCGAGAGTTGGGAGCAAAGGTTAGGGAGAGATTTGAAGATGGTCCATTTTTGGCTTTGAAGATGGAGGAGGTGAGGGCACAGGTGGGAGATGGAGGAAGCAGGAGGTGAGGCATAGGTGGGAGATGGAGGAGGCAGGAGGTGAGGCACAGGTGGGAGATGGAGGAGGGGAGGGCAGAGGTGGGAGATGGAGGAGGGGAGGGCAGAGGTGGGAGATGGAGGAGGGGAGGGCAGAGGTGGGAGATGGAGGAGGGGAGGGCAGAGGTGGGAGATGGAGGAGGGGAGGGCAGAGGTGGGAGATGGAGGAGGGGAGGGCAGAGGTGGGAGATGGAGGAGGGGAGGGCAGAGGTGGGAGATGGAGGAGGGGAGGGCAGAGGTGGGAGATGGAGGAGGGGAGGGCAGAGGTGGGAGATGGAGGAGGGGAGGGCAGAGGTGGGAGATGGAGGAGGGGAGGGCAGAGGTGGGAGATGGAGGAGGGGAGGGCAGAGGTGGGAGATGGAGGAGGGGAGGGCACAGGTGGGAGGGGGAGGAGGCAGGAGGGGAGGCACAGGTGGGACATGGAGGAAGTGAGGGCACAGGTGGGACATGGAAGAGGCAGGAGGTGACAGCACAGGTGGGCGATGGAGGAGGCAGGAGGTGAGGCACAGGTGGGACATGGAGGAAGTGATGGCACAGGTGGGAGCTGGAGGAGGCAGGAGGTCAGGGCACAGGGGGGAGCCTCCATGGAGGAGGGGAGGGCACAGGTGGGAGATGGAGGAGGCAGGACGTGAGGGCACAGGTGGGAGATGGAGGAGGCAGGAGGTGACAGCACAGGTGGGAGATGGAGGAGGTGAGGGCACTGGTGGAACATGGAGGAGGCAGGAGGTGAGGGCATAGGTGGGACATGGAGGAGGTAAGGGCACAGGTGGGACATGGAGGAGGCAGGAGGTGAGGGCACAGGTAGGAGATGGAGGAGGCAGGAGGTGACAGCACAGGTGGGAGATGGAGGAGGCAGGAGGGGAGGGCACAGGGGGGAGGTGGAGGAGGCAGGAGGTGAGGGCACAGGTAGGAGATGGAGGAGGCAGGAGGTGACAGCACAGGTGGGAGATGGAGGAGGCAGGAGGGGAGGGCACAGGGGGGAGGTGGAGGAGGCAGGAGGTGAGGGCACAGGTGGTAGATGGAGGAGGCAGGAGGTAAGGGCACAGGTGTGAGATGGAGGAGGCAGGGGGTGAGGCACAGGTGGTAGATGGAGGAGGCAGGAGGTGAGGCACAGGTGGGAGATGGAGGAGGCAGGAGGTGACAGCACAGGTGGGAGATGGAGGAGGTGAGGGCACAGGTGGGACATGGAGGAGGTGAGGCACAGGTGGGAGATGGAGGAGGCAGGAGGTGACAGCACAGGTGGGAGATGGAGGAGGTGAGGGCACAGGTGGGACATGGAGGAGGTGAGGCACAGGTGGGAGATGGAGGAGGCAGGAGGTGACAGCACAGGTGGGAGATGGAGGAGGTGAGGGCACAGGTGGGACATGGAGGAGGTGAGGCACAGGTGGGAGATGGAGGAGGCAGGAGGTGACAGCACAGGTGGGAGATGGAGGAGGTGAGGGCACAGGTGGGACATGGAGGAGGTGAGGCACAGGTGGGAGATGGAGGAGGCAGGAGGTGACAGCACAGGTGGGAGATGGAGGAGGTGAGGGCACAGGTGGGACATGGAGGAGGTGAGGCACAGGTGGGAGATGGAGGAGGCAGGAGGTGACAGCACAGGTGGGAGATGGAGGAGGTGAGGGCACAGGTGGGACATGGAGGAGGTGAGGCACAGGTGGGAGATGGAGGAGGCAGGAGGTGACAGCACAGGTGGGAGATGGAGGAGGTGAGGGCACAGGTGGGACATGGAGGAGGTGAGGCACAGGTGGGAGATGGAGGAGGCAGGAGGTGACAGCACAGGTGGGAGATGGAGGAGGTGAGGGCACAGGTGGGACATGGAGGAGGTGAGGCACAGGTGGGAGATGGAGGAGGCAGGAGGTGACAGCACAGGTGGGAGATGGAGGAGGTGAGGGCACAGGTGGGACATGGAGGAGGTGAGGCACAGGTGGGAGATGGAGGAGGCAGGAGGTGACAGCACAGGTGGGAGATGGAGGAGGTGAGGGCACAGGTGGGACATGGAGGAGGTGAGGCACAGGTGGGAGATGGAGGAGGCAGGAGGTGACAGCACAGGTGGGAGATGGAGGAGGTGAGGGCACAGGTGGGACATGGAGGAGGTGAGGCACAGGTGGGAGATGGAGGAGGCAGGAGGTGACAGCACAGGTGGGAGATGGAGGAGGTGAGGGCACAGGTGGGACATGGAGGAGGTGAGGCACAGGTGGGAGATGGAGGAGGCAGGAGGTGACAGCACAGGTGGGAGATGGAGGAGGTGAGGGCACAGGTGGGACATGGAGGAGGTGAGGCACAGGTGGGAGATGGAGGAGGCAGGAGGTGAGGCACAGGTAGGAGATGGAGGAGGCAGGAGGTGAGGGCACAGGTGGGAAATGGAGGAGGCAGGGAGTGAGCGCACAGGTAGGAGATGGAGGAGGCATGAGGTGACGGCACAGGTGGGATATGGAGGAGGTGAGGGCACAGGTGGGAGAGGGAGGAGGCAGGAGGGGAGGCACAGGGGGGAGATGGAGGAGGGGAGGGCACAGGTGGGCGATGGAGGAGGCAGGGAGTGAGCGCACAGGTAGGAGATGGAGGAGGCACGAGGTGACGGCACAGGTGGGAGAGGGAGGAGGCAGGAGGGGAGGCACAGGGGGGAGATGGAGGAGGCAGGAGGTGAGGGCACAGCTGCTTTTATAAACTGGAAAATGCAGGGAAACCTACTTCTCCCAGGGCCTCCTGCAGGAACGCAGTCCTGCTCAGACCTTGATTTTATCCCAGGCAAACCATGTGAGACTCCTGACCTTCAGAACCATTAGGTAAGTAATTTCTGTTGTTAGAGGACTGTAAGCGTGTGGCAGTTTAGCGGTGAGCAATGTAGGGGGTCCAGCTATGTTAGTGGATAGTTAACAAGACGAGGAAAATGTGGCCGGAGCCCCGCAGCTCTGGGTGGAGTGAGCCCTGGCTGCTGGGCAGGGCATCACAGGAGTCTACAGAGGCAGGGAGAGCGTCGGGGAAACACGTTAGGGGCCAGAGCATCTGTGTCACTGAGGAGCGGCTTCAGGAGGCGTGTTGGACTCAGTGGGGAAAATGACTCTCAACAACCTGGGCCTCTGTGACCTGGAGATGTCCATGGTCATTCCCCACATACAACTGGATGAGCCGACCCGGGCCATGGGGAGGATAGCTCCCCTGGGAAAGGTTCAGTGAAGTTACCTCTGAGGCCTCCATCCCTCAAAACCCAGGCCTTAGTTTTTCCACTATATACAATCTGGGTCCATGGTAAAGCAGAAGTGCCCCTCCGGCCCCAGGCCTGGCTCCTGGCGTCCTCTCCTCAAGCTCCTGGCCCACATGCCTCCTGCCGCCCTCCGCCAGCGCCTGGGCAGGACACAGTCCCCTTCGCCTGTCTCCACTCTGCACTCCCTCCACCTCCCAGGTGACTCCAGGCCCATGAGCAGGTGACCCTGAGCAATGCAGGTCTGAACTGCATGGAAAAGCCACTTATATGCAGACCTTTTCACTGAATACAGCAAATGTACTTCCTCTTCCTTAAGATTTTCTTAATAACATTTTCCTCTAGCTTAATTAAGTGTAAGAACACAGAACACGATGCACATAACAAACAAAATATGTGCGATAAGTCAGGCTTCTCACCAAGACCTGTTGGTAGTTGAGTTTTGGGAAAACCAAAGGTTCTACCCAGGTTTTGGACTGTCGGGCGGATCGGCACCCTTCACCCCTGCGCGTAGCTCTGTGTGGCTCATCACCTCTCCTGACAGCAATCGGTTTCTTGAGGAGAGTATGTTACTCACTTCATTTCCTATTTCCCTGCCCTCGCCCTCTCCCAGTGCTCAGAGGTTACTAAATACAGCATCCTCAATAAATATTTGTTAAGGGAAAACATATGCTTAACAATAAAAGACCCCACAATTTATTCAAATACCAAATAAGGGAGCTGACTCAGGGAGGGTCACCTTTATGAACTTTAACTACCACCCCCAGAATCTCAGACACAGTGACAAAGCCCTGGGCTGGGGGCCTTCTATTTGAATGAGTGGTGTGGCCCCAACGCCCACTAGGTTGCTTCTGGATTCCTGTACTGCCTTAGAAGAAAAAATATTTTATTTTGCTAAGATACACTTGTTTCTCCCCAATCTAAAATTTCTCTTACCTTCAACTATTGTTATATTGTAGGTGCTGGTGACATTAAATAGTTTTCCATTGTGATGAAGGAAAAACATGCAGGTGTAATATCCCTGGTCTTTAAACTCTGCATTCTTCTTTAAAGATGGGTTTTTATTGTTCTCTATCTTTTCACAGTTCTGTTTTTAAAAAGCATGTTAAAATATTTTAGGTAAAAGCAACGTTATAAGAATTCAAAATTTTACATAATTCTATTTCACGACAGGGGGAGGGGCATGGGGGCGAGTGACTCAGGGCTGAGCACCTAGCAGGGACCCCTTTGAGGTCCTGCGCCAGGAGACAGTGGCCTGATTAGAAATGCATGGAGAATATTCAAGTCCAAGGACACACACACACACACACACACACACACACACACACACCTCTGCATCGCACACTTCCATCTGTGGCAGAGGGATTAACAATAAGAACGCCACCTTTGCAGTCCTCTTCACTCATGGGTAGGTTATAAAGCGAGCTCAGAACCAGATGGGAAAACAGGAACTAAACTGCTAATTCTGACTGTGTGCCCATCCCCGCACGCTCCTCTCTCAAAGCGGCCAAGCTGGTGGCACCTGGCAGAGGGCTCAGCGTGGGCTTGGGAGGCACCCACATGGCCTCACTGCAGGGGTTGCTTCTATAGACACCGAATGTTTAAACTCACACTGATTTACCCCAGCCATGTTGAAAAATCAGACTCCATTTTTCCAATCAGTTGTTTACTGATTCAGCGTCCTCGCTCCCCTCCCTCAAGTAGGTCAGGGTCTGTAAACAGGCTGTGAACTGAGCCTGAGGTCAGCCTCCAGCTAAGAGCACCCTCCAGCTCCACCCTCTAAGCGGACTGAGTGTGGGGCTTGCTTAGGCCCGCACGCCGAGCCTCCCGTGTCATGGGCTGCAGACATCTGCACGTTTGACAGGAAATGGGGTCAAGTCAACTGCAGACTGGCTCCGACATTTAGAAAACACTTTGCATAAGAGCTGCCCTTGAAAAACACAAGTAAACAGTGTTCATGCAAAAGGAACAAACAAACATTCCTAGGAAATCGGTTTCATCTTTCCCAAGGTCCTCTGTTCAGACCACCCTCTCTCAGCTCTGCTACGCAACCACGGCCTTCAGGCTTGTGCTTCTACAGAAATGATATAATTTGCGTTGTGTATGTGCATGCATGTTATTTATGTATGTGTGCATGTTGTACTTGCATACATGTGAGTGTACAAATGCATGTGTATATGTAATATACATGTGAGTGTATACAAATCTATATAATAATCTCTATAGTATTGTCTGAAAGAGCTCTTATAACTTAACAGGTAAAAGGTACACTAACTAAAGAAAATAGACAAAGAAAGTAGACAATCCACAAAAGAAATAATACAAAGATGCAATTAATACACAAATTTAATTTGTTATTAAGAAGAGTGGGGGGCTACTCAGAGCTGCAGAAGGCTGGCATGTCAGTGGTTTAAAGGTCCCTGAGCAGCCCATCAGGGTGGTAACCTGGCCCCTGGCACGGAGTTTGATGTGTGTCGAAAGGCACACACCTGCTCTTAGCCTCTGATCCAAAAACTCGACGGTTTTTGGTCAGAGGATAAAGTCATATAGATACTCGGAGACTTATAGGAATAATATTTGTTTTAGTCTTAGTAATAATAATGCCAAGTAGAAACTAACAAATGTCCATAACAGGGGATTAGTCAGGTACAAGGACATGCATATGGAATCTCATGTTGGAAGGATGTTTAAAGATATGGAAGAATAGCCATAATATAATTTTTTAGTGAATAAAGAAAAAATACAAGCCATTAAAAATACCACTTTTAAAAAAAGATGTTTACACAGGAAAATATGTCTCTGACTGATGGGATTATGAGTTATTTCTGCTACCTTCCTATTCATTTCTCTACCTTTCAATTTTATAAAATGAAATTATATAATCAGAAAAATGTGTATATAATAGAATTTAAAATTTTAAGTATATGTAGCAGAGGAAAATAAAAATCTTTAAACTAATATTTCTAACAAATAATTTATTGAAAAAGAAGACAAACTAGTAAAGGACAAGAGAGAGGAAGCCTTGTCATTTACTGAACCTGTCTCAGGCAGGAGCGGTGCCCCTGCCTCATGTATAGGCGCTCATCACAGCAGCCCTGGGGCCCCTCACCCTGGGCCTGCGGTCACACAGCCCACATGTCCGGAGAACAGCGTGCTCCACATCCGCCAGACCCTCATTTTGGAGTTCTGTCTTTCCTACCAAGCCTGAAGTTAGAACATGTTGACTGCGTTACCTTATACAGTGCCGTTCTGTGGACCAGGTCGTGATAGTAACTATGACTACAGTCCACCTGCAAAGCCGTTCCAACTTCCACAGTTTTACTAGTTACTTGTTTTTCAGTAAAACAGCTGTGTTTACTTCTTCTGATGACATTCAGTTTCCAATCATAAGTATGATTTCTATGAAATAAAGGTTTAAAGATATTTTATAATTAGTACAGGGACTTTGCAAATACCATCATTGAGTAATCAATGCAACAACATTTTTTTCCCTATTTTTGTATAAAGAGACTCATTTACTGTTGCCCAAACTCTTCTCTGCCTCTTTCAGGCTCAGCGTAGCAAGAAACTTAACTGTCATGGGATGGGGGTAGACGGTGGGGAAAAGATAAACCTGAGCAGGCCCTGAAGCACACACACGTGTGCACACACACGTGTGCACACACACGTGTGCACACACACGTGTGCACACACACGCGTGCACACACACACACACAAAGCCCACTGCAGACCAGAAATGTTTAAAACATCAAAGATTTTGGCGATAAACAAGTTCAGGAATTCTTAACCCAAGGCAGGAGGGCGGCGCTGGCCTCCCGGGGCCGAAACATGCTTCCGGAATGTCTGCATTTCTCGGGCCGCTTAGCCAATGCTTTTCTCTTACTGTTGGTTGCCCTCGCGTATCCCATTAGCACTTTTGTGCCTCACTGAGCAGAGTTTATTTGAATAGATATTGTTGTTCCTTCTGATTAGAAATTAGAAATCTAAAAGAAAGAAATTTTGCAATGTTTTTAAAAGACAACGGTTTGCAATGTAATGTTTGCTTAAACTGCGCAAGCAGTATGTACTGTCCTATACCAGACCCAGCAGGTGCCCTGTGTGTGTGAACACAGACAGTCTGCCCGAGGAGGCACTCCCAGCTCCCCTGGAGTCTCCATGAATGGAACCACTGGCACCCCTGGGTCCAGCGGCTGCACTGGCGGCGGGATGACTGTTGCCTTAGGTAAGTGAGAAAGCTGACCTTCAGGCGAAGGTAAACAACTCCCATGTCACAGGCCTGGGAGGCATCGCCAGGATGCACACCAATCTATTTTGGTCCTAACAGCCAGGAGTGTTTTGGAAAAGACTATGTTATGACAATCAGTGTGAATTTATACAGGATCCGCTGGGCTGGGAGCCAGGGCGTGGGGCAGGCCTTCCTCATCCTCGGGGTACAGGAGGGTCAGCGGCCATAACACAGTGTGGAGCAGCTGCGCCTTTCCCCAGGCATGGCTGCGTGCTCCCTGCTGGGCCGGCCCTGGGCAGGCCTGTTTAAAGGATCTCTCTGGGAAGCTGATGACACCCGGTCAGGCTGTTTCCTGCTCTGCAGCCTCGGTCGCTATCACTCAGCAAGCACCACCCCCTAACCGCTGCCCTGCACCCAGGTGCCCAGTGCTGAAACAAGGGGCGCCCTGTGCCTCGATGAGCTCCCAGGGGGGCATGTAGCTGAGCCCTGTCAGGGCTGGTCATCCTGGTGCGAGAACCACCCCTGGCGACACAGAAGCCCTGGAAGAGACCAGCCCACCACTGCTCGGCCTGCGCCTGATCTGCAGGTGCTGTTCTCTCCGCCTTCACGTCTTTACCTCTAAGATCAAGGACGCTCCTGATCCCTCCCTTCTCAGTGGATTTCCTCCTTAAAATTTGATCTGACCCAGTGACTGTTGCTGCAGGAGCGGAGTATCCATCTCCAGAGGAATGTGATCACTAGCCATCGTTTCCTGAAAATTCCAGGGCTGCAGTTCTAAGGGGACAAGCCAGGAGTAAGGTCTGCTCGGACAAGTCCCACAGGAGACCCAAGCCTCACTCACTACAAGGTGCCCACTGCCCGTGTGCACACACATCAGTTGTAACACCTTCAGAAAGTCTGTATCTTCAAGGTTCCCACTGACTTTCAAAGCCATTGTCAAGCCTGCTCTTTCCACCATCGCTTAGTCTCATCTCACTCACCAGCCTCCACGCCCCTCAGAGTTTAGCACCACAGCCCGTGAGCACCTGGGCTCCCGTCGCCTGGCCTTCTGGTCCCGCACCCCTCTCTGCCATCCGACCTCTGATGATCCCACTTCCCTCCCTAATGCAGGCTGTGTTCCACCTTCCGTGTTGGGGACAGGCCATGCCCTCTGTCCCTGTCTGTCTGCGAGTGGCGCTGGGGGAGGCGGGACCCTCCGCGTGCTCTCTCTGCCCTGTTCATTTCCATGCTGCCTTCATTCCCCAGGCTCAGGAGCAGTGCTTCTCGCCCTGATGGCCAGTGTTCACTCTAGTTACTGTGAAAAGACCAGCTGTGACTCATTTCTGGAATCATCTCTCCTAAAAGGTCACATACAATTCACTCGTTAAAAAACAAGAGTTCTTGAACTTCTTTCTGACTGGTGTCTGTAAGTAAAAACAAACCCAATGACCTCACTTCCAGAAAACCGCAGCGTGGCGCTAGGTTGCACTGGGACATCTCACTCTGCCTTCACCACGCGCTTGCGAGCAGGACTCACTCCAGGTGCTGGTGACAGTGGCACCCTCCCCACCCCGTGCCGAGCTGTTTCCTCTAGGCCGGTCTCAGAGCTCTATAAAGTACATGCACACATAGATACCTCGGTACACGCATAAGATCGTCACAGCAACTGATACCCACGCACCTCCATGTCCTCACCAGCGCCCACCGCGGAGCATGCCTTCTCCAGGCCGGCCCCTCCCACCTCACCAAACAAAGGATAAAGAGCGAGCTCTGCAGTTGGCATGCTCAGCCGGTTCCCTCCCTTCCTAGACACGTTCCTACTGAGGGCGTCCGCACTTGGTGCCAGGAGAAGGCTGTGCCAGGCCCTTCGGTGCGCCACTCCCCCGGCCCTGGGCAGAGCTGTGCCATCGGCTGCCATGCACAACTCCTCCACGCACTGCCGCCGCCGGCCCTCAGCAAACACCTGAGAACTAGACCAGGGTGTATCTATGCCTGTCACCCCGCAGCCTGCGCACACTTCCAGGGGCGGGCACTGCCCCTGTTCACTCTCACAACATCTGAGCCCAGCCACGCGTTACCCTGACCAGCAGCTCTAGCCAGCAGGCCCGGCTGAATCTGAGAACAAATGCCACCCAGCCTTCACTTAGGCAAGAATACCCTAAAAGGGAACCATGCTAAGGGAATCTTTCATCGTCTTCATTTCATTAAGACCACTAGGAACATAAACACAGGGGCAACATTTAGTTTACTTTTTCAATAATGAAGCATTTATTTCTTATTGCAGGAAGAGTAGGGGAGACTAAATGCTCGGCCTGCCTGACCTTTCAGATTACAGTGCATTTCATTTGCTGAACCAAGTCCTGGAGCGCCGCGCACACACTAACAGAGGGAAAGGGTACTCACCCCCTCTGGAAAACGTAAGATCCACTGTCATCCAGCTCAATGGGCCAAAACTCCAGGACATAATCGTGCAAAGTAATTCTGGGTGAACTGCTCAAGCGTAGCTCAACCTTTTCATCTGACTCATTGGTTTTGAACCATTTTGTGGTGCTTGGTTCATGCACAGGAGAAAGTGGGCAATATTTCAAAAAGAAAGGTTCTCCTTCAACGGCATTAATATGACGACGTGAAGTACAGGTTTCTTCAAAAAATTAGCAAAATAAAAGGAAAAAACAAAAATCAACCAATAAATCATAAATTACCGAAACAACAGGTTTACCTTTATCTCACTTCCGGCCTCCCTTCCTACGGGCCCCCTTCAACGGCATTAATATGACGACGTGAAGTACAGGTTTCTTCAAAAAATTAGCAAAATAAAAGGAAAAAATCAAACACATGATGACATAGCTAATTTCCCAACACAGAGGCATTCCCAGAACATAAGTGAGGGCAGAGCTTCCAACGGGTCCTCCCAAAGAGGAGGGCAGCGCCTGGCCCCCACCCCAGGAGGCAGGCACATGCAGAGCAATCTTGTAAAAGAAGGTGTTGCACAGGACAGCTTCCTCACACGGAAGCCACAGAAGACACAGGGTTGCCACACCTTCCCGAAAACATCTTAGTGAGGAGCCTCCATGGAGAAGACGCCAGAAACCAGGCTTCAGAGGGGCTTCTGCACGCAGCCAGTCCACTCAGCCAGCCACTGCCCGGTAGGCGCGGAGGTGGGCACAGATGCTGCATCCCACGTCCTGAGAGGTGGCCGGTTCAATTCCTAGTCAGGCACATGCCCAGGTTGCAGGCTCAATTCCCAGTAGGGGGCGTGCAGGAGGCAGCCCATAGAAGTTCCCTTCTCATGTGGATGATTCTCTCCCTCTCCTTTCCTCTCTTTCTAAAAATCAATTTAAAATCTTACTTTAAAGTCAACAAGCAGTCACTGCTAATAAATTAAAATTGGTATTCGACACCTGCCATAACGCTTCCTTGAGTTCCCTGGGCTAAGACGTGTCTTTCATATATACTAGTAGTTGCTCTGACACGAATATTTTCCTTAATATTTGTAAGGTATTCCCAGGAACATCCTGTGTTCTCTAATTATGAAATGGATCTTTGCCTTCATTTTGGGAAGGAGATAACTTGTGTAAAATGTTCTAAAAGTCAGTAAAAAAGTCATCTGTGACATTCAGTTTCAAACAACATGAAGCAGATTTTCATCCAGACAAATGTAATTTATTTCAGGATGCAAGGTTCCACACCTGCTCTCTCTACATAAACTCGGGGCCACCTTTTCCTCTTTCCAATAAACCCATATAGCTCTTTATTTGATCCCACTCCTGTGGCTTTTTAGTTTCTGTGCCAGAGACACCAAAACATTAGGCAACTATCTAAATTTAAAATCACTGGCTAATTTTAATAAATTCAGCATCTTCTATAGCCGCCTCCTAAAACCAGCAGCAAAACTTTGCTATGACTTACCTGAGGTGCCCCTAAGCATAAGCACCAAAAGCGTCAGGGACAGTTGTCCCAGATGCATGTTTTAGGGTTCTGCTTCAAAAGGTTTTCCTGGAAAACAGAGAAGTCAGGTTCAGTTAGAACTTTCACATAAAAACGTACCTGTCTTACGAAGAAGGTTTTAAAATACCTTCTGGCACACAAAATTTTAAAAATGGATCCAGAAAATTTTCATAGACCTTCATCTAGTCACCAAGTCTTCTTGGAACTTTCAGGAAGTAGAATTAATGAAATTTTAGTGCAATGAAGTTTGGCATCCTGAAGAAAGCCCTGGTAATACAATTTTCTAATACAGAGAGCCTCGTGTGTTTTGGGCTTGGTCTACTAAATCCTGCCTCCAAGAACAAAGTTGAGAACAACTGTATTTATAGAAAATCTGCTATTCTATGAACGCAGTCTGTGATTACTGAAATACGTTTGACATCCTGCCCCTGTAGGAATGTGTGTGTGTGTGTGTGTGTGTGTGTGTTCCAGTTGTTTTTTTTTTTTTCTCTCATCTATCGTCTTGCTTCAGAACACAAGTTGCAGAAGTTAGGAACTAAGTCTACTTTACGTAACTGACTCCCTGAAGTCCAGCACAATGCTTAGCACATATTAAGCATTCATCAATAGTCATTAATGAGAAATAGGTGTACGGATGTGTGTGCCTGTTTCTGCACTCATATGCCCATATGTGTTTATTTTAGGAAAATGGAGAGACAAAGTGGGAACTGCATACATTCCAGACAAAAACAGACTCAAAGAACTCAAATCTGAGTTGACTTTTGCTCTTACTCTAACCCAAGTTTTGTCCTACTAATTACAAATTTAGAGGTAGAATAGGTAGGAAGGGTGCGTTGGGGCTCCTATACCAGGTCTGAGTTTTTCATAAACAATCCCATGTTTCTTTTATTTTAAAAAATGTATTTTTTTATTGATTTCAGAGAAAGGGGGAAGGAAAGAGAGATAGAAACATCAATGATGGAAATCACTGATTTGCTGTCTCCTCCACACCCCCTATTGGGATCAAGCCCACAACCCGGGCATGTGCCCTGACTGGGAATCGAACCGTGACCTCCTGGTTCATAGTTTGATGCTCAACCACTGAGCCACACCAGCCAGCAATCCCATGTTTCTTTTATACCAGACACCTCCCTTTGAGGAAGCGCAGCATCATGGGAAGGGCTTGGTCTCTGGGCATATAACAAACAGTGCAACCTTGGGCAAGTTACTTAAAAGTCTGAGTCTGTTTGCTCATTCCAAAATGGAGTTGGTAAGAATGCCTGTCTCCAAAATTACTGAGCAATCAAAGAGCTAATGTTTACGAAGACTTCCTGGGTTGGGTGCATGAAGCCTCTCAGCCCAAAGTAATTCTCTCACCAGCTACAACTCGCCTCGCACACTAAACAACACAAAACTAAAACACACACCACCACCACCACCACCACCACCCGCTAATGCCCAAATCCTGGATAAAATGTAATGGCTAAGCTGCCAAACCATTTACATCAATCTTTATGAATAAATCACCAAGCATTTGATGTCATTTCCAAGAGATAATAATCAATAATGTAAAGACAAAAGGGAAAAGGATGTATGGAAAGTACCAACTGTACATAATGAAATTAGAATATTTCTATGGCTTGAAATAAGCCCCTCCCCCCACACACGCACATGTTTTGTTATTATCTATTCTCTTATCTAGGGTAGAATGAAAAGTGCTGTTTCCTCTGGTTAAGGTTGACACTGCCTATGAAGAGCACTGCTGTTTTCTTGGTTTGTGGTTTTTTAAATTTTCAAGGTCTACTAAGAGATGAAGTTATTATGAGATAACTCATCATTCTGATGACTTAACTCAGTTTCGATTTGAAACATGTTAAGATTCCAGTATATAAATTAGTTGGTATTTGCCCTGCTCTATGTCTGTGTATATATAAAATTACTAATGTACTTATTGCGGATTTAAAAGATTAAGATATTAAATTATAAAATTTAACTTCTAAAAGAAAAGTTATTCTGAAAAATATCATAGATAAAAGTTATAAAATATATGTAAGAGGATATAAGTATTAAATTTCTTGCATGTGGGAATTCTGGAGATTTTTTTAGTGCTATGTTTGATATTGATATTATTTATTGCCTTTACATAATTTTAAAATTTCTTCCTTCTTTTCTTTCTTTTTAAAAATGTTTCTAATTTCTAAAGTAATATATGCCAATAAAAGGACATGTATAAAATGAAGATTGAAAAGCAGAAAATAATATCAACATGTCTAATACTGTATTTAGCCTGTTTTGTTGTACTTTATATATTTTCAAATAATTAAGATGACCTTTAAATAATTTCCTATCTTGCATTTTCCTCCGTGGCAGAAATCTTTGTCAACACCGTTTTAATTGTCACAGCAAATTCTTTCATATGGATAAGTTATGCTTTACAGCATGTGTTTTATGATAAAATGGCCCATAGCCATGTTCCCATGTAAGGCAGTTGGATCAGGTTCTGAAGCATGGCCTGTGCTGCCAGCCGGGCTGGATTTACATCCTCACTCTCCTCATTTTTAGCTGAATGGTGCCGAACAAGTTACCCTCGCGGTTCTTCACTTTATCTAGCCATGAAAGGGAATAGCAATCCCACTGCCTAGGGCTGGTGAGAAGGTTACACAAATTGCTATTACAAAATATCTGGTGAATAATAAATATCACTTACAGGTTAGCTATTATTATTTATCTATAGTTCTTACTTTCTTGGTGTCACTATATGGCAGTACAAAGAATACATTTTAAACATGGTAAATGCATACAGCATTCCAGAAATGCAGTAATAATTCATTATTCGCCTACCACACCCAAGTAAGCACTGAACGTTCTCATCTTCAATTAGGTACTCAAATTAGTACAAAGTATCTCATTTTTTTTATATGCGTTTCTATTGGTATAAAGAAAGCAAAATATTAGTCATGCCTTTTGTAGCTAGTTTTCTATGTTTATGAACTGTCTTTTTATGCCTTTTGTCCATTTTTAGATGCTTAGTGTTTTCTACAACCTGTTGTTCGATTTACCTTTTAATGCCTCTTTTGATGCTTTAACATCTGGAAGCGTTTATATTTGTGCAGCCCACCTGTTTTGCCTTTGCTTTGTGATTTTTCCATTGCTACTTTATCATTTAGAACATTCCTTTCCCCTCAGGGGTCAAATATGTACTTACCTGTATTTTCTTTATTTGTTTGGTATGCAGATGGGGTCAACTTCACTTCTTTTTCCCAAGTAGCTACTCAGGACTTCTGTATGGGATTCGCAGTCCCGTGGTCCCTTACAGCGGCCGCCCCGACACCCAGGCACAGCCAGCTCCGCACTCTGCTCCCTGGGCCTCCCTCCCCCGCCCCCCTCGCCGGGTTTGTGATTTATAGCACTGTTCACTGACAGATCATTGTATGTCTGCTCCCTTATTTGTTTGCTGAATTAATGAAGGCATTGAATTAATGAAGGCAGAATATAGCTTTGGGGAGTCTACCCATAGCTGAGCATCTGACCCATTGTTGCATCTGCCTGTGAAATGCTTCTTAACCCTGACACCTTGAAACGTGTGTTTTACGTGAGATCTAGTGCCCTCACTCTCACTCAGAGTGAGGAAAAATATGCCTGGGCTCCACATGCATGTCCATTACTACCTTATGCTCCCGGCCTCCACCGCTTACCATTCATGCGTGTGTGAGTGTGTGCATACACACATACACATATACTTATATCCGAACCTTCACATGTGATGTATAGAGTTACTATATACTATAATGCATATTATATAACAGTGTTGTTTTCGAGGTTAAAGCATTCCCACTTTTTTTCTGAAAAGTGAAAACAGCTAAAGTAGGTGAGAGTTTCCGTTCATTAAGCGCTCATTTGTGTCCAACCCGTGAAAACATGCAGGTGGTTCTCTTGCCCACTCTCCCACAGGCCGAATGCAGGAGGCGCTGCCCAGGGCACAGAGAGGCGCGCGCTTACCCAAGGGCATCAGCTACAGACCCAGGTCCGCATCCGGATTCCTGCTTCCCACCCTTTCCCTTCCACCTCCGGTCTGGGAGGAGACCTCCTGCAGGCTGCACCCCAGTTATCAGAAAGGTCAGGGCTGGCAGCCGCCGCAGAGGGACACCCTTCCCCTGATCCCTTCTTAAAAGGAATTTTGTTTTCAGAAAACCTGCCCAGCAGGGACGGAGGGCGCTGGGGAGGGCACAGCCGCTGGCGCGGTCCTTACCTCCAGGAGTTGGAGGCGGCGGGGCAGCGTCCCCCTCCACCCGGGCAGGGGGCAGGGCTCAGGCGGCAGGTGGGAGCGCGGGCTGCCCCAGCTCCAGAAGCAAGGAGCAGGGCAGAGGATCCCCGAGTGTGGGGAAACTGGAGAGTCCAACGGAGAGAAGGGACAGAAAATTGGAAGAAAGAAAAGCCGCCGCTGAGTGGGCGGGCGGAGGCGCGGGGTGGGGGACGCTGGCGGGCAGCGGCGCTGCTCCGGTCCGGCGGCGCTGGCCAGGTGCCGGCGGGCCTCTCCAGGGCGGCGACAGGTGGCGGGTCCCTGGAGCTCTGGGCCGTG
>NW_006288889.1:2544111-2550285 GCF_000327345.1 Myotis davidii | reverse complement strand
GGGCGAGGGGCGGGGGGCTTGCAGTTGGGAAGCCATGGAGAGGCCCGCGGGTGGAACTGAGGTGAAATTGCTTAGAGGTCAGGCTGAAGGAGAGCTGCATGGTGGTACTGAGGGGCATGTTTCAGACTGGTCTGTGGTTGAATCTCTCAAACAAAAATGAAGAATGAAACCCTGGCATACAGGGAAAGGATTTAATGAGACTGATTTTCATTTTTTTTTATACAATTACTAGAGGCCCGATACACGAATTCGTGCATGGGTGGGGTCCGTCAGCCTGGCCCAGACCCCATAGGACCCAACTGGGGCTGTCGTGGGTCAGGGATTGTGGGAAGTTAGCTGGCTGTGGGAGGTTGTCTATGGGAGTGCACTGACCACCAGGGGGCAGCTCCTGCATTAAGTGTCTGCCCCCTGGTGGTCAGTGCGCATCATATTGTTTGGTCGACCGGTCGTAATGAGGCTTATATATATATAGATTAGAGGCCTGGTATACAAAATTCATACACTGGGAGGGGAAGGGTCCACTTAGCCCAACCTGCGCCCTCTCCCAGTCCAGGAGCCCTTGGGGTATGTCCGACTGATGGCTTAGGGGAGCGGACCTAAGTCTTCAGTTGGACATCCTCAGTTGCCACAAGTTGGGAGAGGCTCCCACCATGGCAGCTATGCTAGCCAGCTGTGAGCCTGGCTTCTGGCTGAGCGGCATTCCCGGCTGTGGGAGGGCACTGACCACCAGGCGGCAGCTCCTGCATTGAACGGGATCGGGTCAAAACCGGCTGTCTGACATCCCCCAAAGGGTCCTGGATTGTGAGAGGGCACAGGCCAGGCCAAGGGACCCAACGTGCATAATCGGGGCTGGAGAGGGACGCAGGAGGTTGGTCAGCCGGGAGGGCTCCAGAGCATGTCTGGCCCGACTCGCTCAGTACTGATCTGACAGACCCTAGTAGCAAGCTAACTTACTGGTCCAAGCGTCTGCCCCCCTGGTGGTCAGTGCACATCATAGCGAGCTGTTGAGCAGCCTTAGCATATCATTAACTTATTACGCTTTGATTGGTTGAATGGATGACTGGACACTTAGCATATTAGGATAATATATAGGATAATAAGTCATCATATGATAAATATAACATATAGTGCCAATATAATATTATATATAATAAATATAATAAAAGGAAAATCATATGATTAACTTGATAGATACAATTTAAAGAGTCTGACAAAAGTCAACACCCTTTCTTGATTACTAATGCTCAGAAAACTGCAACCAGGAGGGAACATCTGTAAGAAACCTAGATGCAGTTTTATAGTTAATAGGGAAACGCTTTGCTTTTGTTAAGATGAGGAACAATATAAAGGCAGCTCTCAACTAGGACAATCGATTTGTATCAAATAAAATAATGAAAATAGGAGGTCTAAAGAAGGTAGGAATAAAACTACTCTTTTTGACAGAGTGCATATTTTTATTAAATCACCCTTTGAAATCTACAAAAATCTATTGGAAATAATAAATGAGTTTAACAAGATCATGGGATACAATGTCAACACACAAAAATCAATTGTAATTCTACACAGTCCTAATGGAAATTTGGAAAATAAAATTTTTTAGAAATATGATTTGCAATAGCATAAAATCAAATACCAAAGTATAAATTCCTTGAAAATGTACAAGATATCTACTACAAAATCTACAAAACACTGTTAAATAAACAAAGGGATATACTATGTTTATGGATTGGAAGACTCACTGATTGATATCTATTCTCCACAAACTATAGAGTTTATAGTCTATACATTTTTAGACTCAATAGGTTATAGAGTTCATATATTTCATGCAATCCCAATCCAAATTTCATTAGGTATTTTCAAATAATTTGAAAAGCTATTTCTAAAATTAATGTAAAACACAAACAATCTAGAATAGTCAGAGCAATCTTGAGAAAAGAAAACAAAGTGACTTGAAGTTTTACAATAAAGCAATAGAAATCTTTCCGTGTGAGGATTCCTATTTCCATTTATATGCTCTTTGCATGAGCATATAAATGGAAAATAATAGACTAGAATAATAAATCCACACATATGTAGTCCCTTGATTTTTTTTTACCCAAGCACTATTTCAATTCAATGGAGAAAGAAAAGTCTTTGACATATGTTGTTGGAACCACTGGATATCTCTCTAGAGGGAGAGAGAGAGAGAAAAGAACCTTGACCCTTATCTGATTCTATATACAAATATTAATTCACCAGGGATTATAGACCTAAACAGAAAAGTTGGAATCAGAAATATTTCATAGCCCTGGCCAGTGTTGTTCAGTAGATAGAGCTATGGCCTGCACACTGAAGGGTTTCAGGTTCAATTCCCAGGCAAGGGTATGTACCTGGGTTGGGGGTTTATTCTCTTACATTGACATTTCCCTCTCTTTCTCTACCTCTCCCTCCCTCCCTTCTTCTCAGAAGCAATGGAAGGATTAACCTCAGGTGAGGATTAATCAAAAAAATAAATATTTCATAAAAATACATTGGAGAGCTCTAACCGGTTTTGCTCAGTGGATAGTGCGTCGGCCTGTGGCCTGAAAGGTCCCAGGTTCGATTCTGGTCAAGGGCATGTACCTTAGTTGCAGGCACATCCCCAGTAGGGAGTGTACAGGAGGCAGCTGGTCGATGTTTCTCTCTCATCAATGTTTCTAACTCTCTATCCCTCTCCCTTCCTCTCTGTAAAAAATCAATCCAATATATTTTTTAAAAAATACATGGGAGAAAGGGAAAAAAATACATAGGAGAAGGAGAACCAAGATGGCAGCATAGGCAAATGCCTGTAATTGCTGCCTCCCACAACCACATCAAAATTACAACTAAAATACAGAGCAACCATCCTCCAGAACCACTGGAAATCTGGATGAATGGAAGTACCACAACTAGAGAATTAAAGAAGAAAGCACACTGAAACTAGTAGGAGGTGCAGAGGCATGGAATGGGCTGGTCCAGCAACTATGAGCCACTTCTTTAATCAGGAGGGAGATTGCCTCTGCAGAGGCTGCCAGGAGGAGCAAGGGATCCCATCCCCACACCAGACACCTATCCCAGGGTCCCAGGGCTGGGAAAAGAAGTCCCTATGGGCAGTAAGAACTACGGGCTGTAAAAACAAGTGCAGATTGGGGCTCAGTGACATAGAGGCTGCTGGAGACCCAGCTGCTCCTCTTAAAAGGCCTATGCATAAACTGAACTTACAAGCTACCTCTTCCTCTGAGCTCCAGTGCAAGGTGAGGCTCTGGGGTACCCAGACACATATGAGGATGAACTGGACTGTCTGGCATCAGGGTAGGAACTCGGGGGCGGCTTTCTTCCAAATGGCAGTGCTCACAGTGGTCATTGTTCCCATGCTAGGACCTCCCCAGTCACAGGGATGACTGGCAGCCATTTCTGTTTGCTCCATTCTGGTGATTCCCTGAGACCCCACTCCACCCAATTTACAACCCCACCCAAGCTGTGGGCAGTGGCTTTTGCATCTAAATGGCCTGTCCTTGCTCAGGCTAAAAACCTATCAAACAAGCTGCAGCTGGGTCAGGGAGCCCCAAACTATCAATAAAAGGCCCAAGACCTGGCACCAGCACCAACCTGCCTTACTTCACAGCTGGGCCTTGTCTGGGCACTTCTAAGAGGAGGAATCTGCAGATTTCTCTGTAGCTCCTACTGGGTGGCCCCAGGCAGTGGCTGACTTTGCACCTCCCTGGAGACCCAAGTGCCAGTGTACCCAGTGATCAGTGTCAGACCATACAAGATTACAACTCTACACATCAATAAGTGACACATTCAGGGGGAAGACTCAGTGAGCACCAAAGCCCCACTGAAGTGAGGCCTGCTCCATAGGGGTGTCTCCTGCACAGCAGCTCTTCCATTATAGATGCAGCTGGTCCTCACAGCCAATTGGCCTAGAGGTCAAATCTTCACAGTGAGACTAATTCTCCCACTGATGACAATCAAAGCTCAACTACAACAAGACTGTGCTCATAGCCCACAAATGGGTGCACCTAGAGCTCCCAGCTAAGGTGACTGGGCAGGCTGAGCCACTGGACCCTATAGGACACCTACTACACAAGGCCACTCTATCAACTCAAGGAGACTTAGCAGCTCTACCCCAACATATAGAAACAAACACAGGGAATCAGCCAAAATGCAGAGACAAAGAAACATGTCACAAACGAAAGAAATGGAAGAAGCAAGCAAACTACTGGATATAGAGTTCAAAACCAAGGTTTTAAGGTTACTCAAGAATCTTCTAGAAACCTCTAAGGGACTTAGTGAGACTTTCAAAGATCTTAGTAAAAATGTCCCCCCCCAAAAAAAATGGAAAAGGACCAGTCAGAAATTAAGCATACACTGACTGAAATAAAGAATAATATACAGGGATACAACAGTAGAGCAGAGGATCTGAAGAATCAAATCAATGATTTGAAATATGAGGAAGCAAAAAACACCTGACCAGAAGAGCAAAAAGAAAAAAGAATCCAAAAATATGAAGATAGTGTAAGGAGCCTCTGGGACAACTTCGAGTGTACCAACATCTGAATTATGGGGGTGCCAGAAGAAGAGAGAGAGAGCAAGATATTGAAAACCTTATTGAAGAAATAATGCCAGAAAACTTCCCCTACCTGGTGAAAGAAATAGACTTACAAGTTCAGGAAGCACATAGAACCTCAAACAAGAGGAACCCAAAGAGGTCCACAAGACACATCATAATTAAAATGCCAAGGGCTAAAGACAAAGAGAGAATCTTAAAAGCAGTAAGAGAAAAGCAGTTAGCTACCTACAAGGGAGTGCCCATATGACTGTCAGCTGATTTTTCAACAGAAAGTATGCAGGCCAGAAGAGAGTGGCAAGAAATATTAAAAGTAATGATGATGAACAACAAAGTGGCAACAAATACATATCTATTAACAATTGAGGGGAAAAACCAAGATGTCGGCATAGGTAAACACCAGAGTTTGCTGCCTCACACAACAACTTCAAAAATACAACTAAAAGATGGAACAGACATCATCCAGAACCACAGGAAGGCTGGCTGAGTGGAAAGTCTACAACTAGAAGGAAAGAGAAAAGGTTACCGAGACTCAGTGGAAGAGCGAAACGGAAGTAAAATACTAAGGTACAGAGGCGCACGCGGAGTGGGCTGGTAGCTGAGGACACGGTTGTCTTTTGCAATCGGGAGGGAGTCTCAGGCTCTGAGCTCCAGTTCTGGGCGAGTCTTTGGGGACCCAGACTCATACGGGAGAAGCCGGACTGTCTGGCATCGGTCGGAACTCGAGGGCAGCTTTCTCTCAGAGGTGCTTGCAGTGATTATTGGGACATTGAGAATCGGAGACTCTGAGGGCAGGACTGAGAGCAACCATAACTGCTAGCCCCGCCCTGTTGATCCCATGAGACCTGCTCCACCCAAGCCCTGCAGGGAGGCTTTTGCTGGTTAGCCTCAGGCAAAGGCTAGATTAGCACCTCCTTAGAGAACCAGGAGCGAGTGTGCACAGTGGTCAGAGTGGGACCATCCAGTTTGCACCTCCTGGGACCCTTAAAGGACACACTCAGGGGGCAGACTCAGTGAGCACCAAAGCCCCATTGAAGCAAGTCTTGCCCCAGAGGGGTGTCTCCAGCACAGAAGTTCTCCCACTGTAGACACAGCTGCTTCTCATAGCCAATTGGCCTGGAGGTCAATTCCTCCCAGTGATACCTACAACAATCAAGGCTTAACTACAACAAGACTGTGCACAAAGACCACAAGGGGGTGCACCAAGAGTATCCTCCTCAGGTAATTGGGGAGGCTGAACCACTGGGCCCTAGAGGACAGTTAGCACAGAAAACCACAAAGGGAAGCATTAAAAAAATGCAGAGACAAAGAAACAGGACACAAATGACAGAAATGGAGGAAAGCAAACTGCTGGATATAGAGTTCAAAACCACACTATTAAGCTTTTTCAAGAACTTTTTAGAAGCCGCTGATAAATTTAGTAAGACCCTTGAAAAGACTGGTGAGACCATTGATAAACGTAGTGAGATCCTCAAGAAATCTAGTCAGACCCTCGAGGTTATAATAAAGGACCAACTGGAAATTAAGCATACACTGACTAAAATAAAGAATATTATACAGACTCCCAACAGCAGACCAAAGGATTGCAACAATCAAGTCAAAGATTT
>NW_006288889.1:2531640-2543262 GCF_000327345.1 Myotis davidii | reverse complement strand
ATGAACAGAATAAACTGGTGACTGGAATAGAATGAGGGGCATGGAAATGGGACAGACTGACAATTCTCAGAGGAAAGCAGGCGTGGGGAATGCAGGAAGAGATTAGACCAGCCATGGGCAAACTACGGCCCGCGGGCTGGATCCGGCCCGTTTGAAATGAATAAAACTATTGAAATAAAAGACCGTACCCTTTTATGTAATGATGTTTACTTTGAATTTATATTAGTTCACACAAATACTCCATCCATGCTTTTGTTCTGGCCCTCTAGTCCAGTTTAAGAACCCATTGTGACCCTCGAGTCAAAAAGTTTGCCCACCCCTGGATTAGACAAAGATCTTATATGCATGTATGTATTACCTATGGACAGACAATAGGGTGGCAAAGGTCTGGGGTGGGGTGGGAACCGGGTGGAGGGGAATCAAGGGGGGAAAAAAGAGAGACCTCTGTAATAATCTGAACAATAAAGATTAATTTTAAAAAATAAATTAAAAATACATAAGAGAATATCTCTATGATCTTCGGATAGGTAAATGAAAAAAATTCTTTGCTGTGATACAGAAAGCAATAGCCATGACAGAAAAATGGATAAATTAGATGCCATCAACATTGAAAATGTCTGCTAATCAATGACACCATCAAAAAATTAATAGGTAAGTCTAGAAAAATTCTTATCTGAAAAGGAACTTGTATCAGAATATAAAATAATTTCTACACATCCACAATATGAAGAGAAACTACACAATTTTAAAATGTGCAAAAGGGAGAAAAAATGGTGGCCGAATAGGCCGACCTGTCATGCACCTCCTCCCAGGGCCAGCCTGGAAATAAACCTAAAGTGGGAAACATTCACCCAGAATTACCAACAGAGGTCCAGCTGAGGAGGCATGTCCAGGAAGGACAGAAAGCCCTGCAGATGTGCAGGAAGTGGGAGGTCCTGGGTGGAGCGGACCCAGCTCCCAGGGGCAGCAGGGGGCCGGGAGGGAGAGGAGGAAGCTCCTGGCTAGTGGAGGGGCTGTTCCCTCACAAGGTCGAGGCCAGAGACCAGGCTGAGCTCACAGCCCTGAGCACCAGAGCCCACCTGTGGCCCACGGAGCACCTGCCCCAGAGAGGTGGCAGGGCTGCCTGCAGGGGAGTCTGGAGCTGGTAGACCAGAGCCGGTCAGAGACAAAGCCTCAGTTTCTGTTTTTTTTTTAAAATATATTTTTATTGATTTCAGAGAGGAAAGGGGAGGGAGAGATAGAAACATCAAAGATGAGAGAGAACCATCGACCAGCTGCCTACTGCACAGCCGACACTGGGGATCAAACCCACAACCCTGTCCTGGGGGGGGGGTGGCGGGCTCAGGAGCCCTGCTGGCATACCCTGCATCTCAGCCTTTGCAGAAGAGATAGCCATGGAAGCCAATCCTAGGGGTTTGAACAGTCTCAGAAAAGGTCTGTGATTGGGTTGGGGTGCGGCCATCCACCCCGCTCTCCTGGGAACCTGAGTGGTGCTTCCTCCCCACAGGACAGCTGATAGAAACCCCAGGCTTCTAGCTGATCCCACTGGACTGCATATGAGGACCTCCACCCAGCCAAGGGCAGAATAATATTCTGGACCACTCGCAAAGGAGGAGCTCTGGGGCAGGGAAACACAACCACCACTTTCCCAGAAATCTGAACAGCACCTCACCTCATGGGAGACCCAGAGGTCCAGACTCCGGATCCCACCTAATGCCCTTTCAGAAACAGACTTTTGAGTGATTATGATTGACAGCTGGCTGGCAAGTGAAGGCTGGCAGAAGCAGGGCCTGGGGAGCCTGGAGAAGCTTACTGACCCAGCCCTGGACCCCGTGCTGTTAACAAACCTGCCTTAGGGGGAAGCTTGGCCTTTCCTGCGTGCAGCCAAGTCCTGTGGAGACAGACACAGACTGTGTGTGGGTCGCTTGGAGCTTCTAGCAGGTGCTGAGAACCTAAAAAGGCAGTTGCTGATAGGGGTTGGCACCTAAGTACCTCCTGGGAAGCCCAAATTGGCAGACAGGACAGTCAGCCTCAGTCACCAGAAGGGCAGGGTCCAAAGAGAACTCCCAGGGGGCACTACACTTGGCTGAGATGAATGCCACTTCATTTTTTCTTCTTGTTTTCTTTTTTCTCTTCTTTTTATTTTTTCTTTATATCTTTTTTATCTATATGCTTTATTGATTTGTTATACTTTTGGTTTCTATTGATTCATTTATATATTCAATTTTTCTCTTCCGCTTTTCTACTCAGTTATTTTTCTTTTCCTCCTGCTTTCTCATCTTTTATTATTTCTTATTTTGGGTCTATGTACTTTCTCCTCTATTTCCCTTTAAAATTTTCTTCTTCTTCTTCTTCTTCTTTTTTTTAATATATTTTATTGATTTTTCACAGAGAGGAAGGGAGAGAGATAGAGAGTTAGAAACATCGATGAGAGAGAAACATCGATCAGCTGCCTCCTGCACATCTCCCACTGGGGATGTGCCCGCAACCCAGGTACATGCCCTTGACTGGAATCGAACCTGGGACCCTTCAGCCCGCAGGCCGATGCTCTATCCACTGAGCCAAACCGGTTTCGGCCTTCTTCTTCTTTTTTATTTTAAACCATTTTCCTTCCCCTATCCCCCTATTCTTTATTGTTATCTCATTTCTGCCCCTTCATACCTCATATTCCAGCCCTTTTTTTTTCTCCTCATATTTTTTCTTTCTTTTCTTCTATCAGTCTTACTCTCTTTTCTCTCTCCTAATTTTATAATGGTGCTTTTGTTGTTGTAGTAGGGTTCTGTTAACGTTTTTGTTTTGTTTCTTTTCTTTCATGTTTTCTTGTGTTGTATTTTGTTCTGTTCTGTCAGCATCTGCACAACAGCTGGCACAACATGGTCAGGGTGAGGCTCACAATCAGCCAGTCCGAGAGGAAATTTCATCCATAAATGGGACAACAACATTCAAGACCAATTAAAACAGGAAACCCCAAATGATTCAAACAAGGGGCTTTCCTGGAGTGCCAAGTTCAGGTGATCTAAGAGACTACATCACTGGGTCCCACAAAGCACCTACTACATAAGACCATCCCCACAAAGTCATGGAAGTATAGCAGTTTGATCTAATACATAGAAATGAATGCAAAGGGACAGAAAAAATGGGGAGACAAAGAAACAACTCCCAAATGAAAGAAAAGAAGGAATCACCAGAAAAGGAATGAAATGAAATGGAGGCAAACAATTTATCAGATAAAAAATTCAAAGTATAAATAAGCATAAATAAGCTATAGAAACCATCAATAAGAATCAAACATAAATGAAGAATGACATAGCTGAAATAAAAAATATCCTGGAAGAAATCAAAATAGACTAGTAAAAGCAGAGGACTGAATCAGCAAATCAGAAGACAAGGTAGTAAAAAGCACCCATTAATTTTTTGGAAAAAAAATTAAATAGCAGGAGATTCTTGGGGAGCTTTAGGACAACACAAAACACAGCAACATTCCCATCATAGGGGAACCAGAAGGAGAAGAATCCAGGCAAAAAATAGGGAACCTGTTTGAAGAAATAATGGCAGAAAATTTCCCTAACCTGGTGTAGGAAAAAGTCACTATATAAGTTCAAGACAGACAGAGTCCCAATCAAGATGAATCCCAAAAGACCCACACCTAACACATCATAATTAAAATGGCAAACATTAAAGGCCAATAAAGAATCTTAAGGCTGCAAGAGAGAGACAGACAGAAAGTTACCTACAAGGGAGCTCCCATTAGTCTGTCAGCTGATTGCTCAAATAGAAATACTTCATGCTAGCCCTAGCCAGTTTGGCTCACTGGATAGAGCATTAGCCTGGGGACTGAAGAGTCCTGGGTTCGATTCCGGTCAAGGGCATGTACCTTGGTTGCAGGCACATTCCCTGTAGAGGGTGTGCAGGAGGCAGCTGATCGATGTTTCTCTCTCATTGATGTTTCTAACTCTCTATCCCTCTCTTTTCCTCTCTGTAAAAAATCAATAAAATATATTTAGAAAAAAAGAAAAGAAATACTTCATTCCATGAGGGAGTGTCATGAAGTATACAAAGTAATGAAAAGCAAGGGACTGAATCCAAGATTACTCTATCCAACAGGTTATCATTCAAAATTGAAGGTAAAATAAAAGATCTTCCAAGACAAAAGAGGCTAAAGGACTTTATTACCACAAAACAAGCATTGCAAGAAATCTTAAAGTGTCTGTTGTAAGAAGAAAAAAGAGAGAGAGTGAAGAACACAGGCAACAAATAAAAGAATAAAAATGGCAACAAACAAGTACCTATCAATAATAACCTTAAATGTTAATAGCTTAAATGATGCAATCAAAGGGCATAAGGTAGCTGAATGGATAAGAAAATATGACCCACATATATGCTGTCTACAAGAGACCTACCTCCGAACAAAAGGCTCACACAGAATGAAGTGAGGTTTGGGAAAAAATTTTCCATTTAAATGGAAATGAAAAAGTAGCAGTACACATCTGACAAAATAAATTTCAAAATGAAGGCCATAACAAGAGACAATGAAGGCCACTTCACAATACTTAAGGGATCAATACAGCAAGAGAATATAACTCTGGTAAACATATATGCACCCAATACAGGAGCACCCAAATAGATAAAAACACTTCTGGAGGATTTTAAGGAAGAGATAAAAAACAACACAGTCATACATAGTAGGGAACATTAACACCCTACTGACATTACTGGATAAATCTCCTAGACAAAAAAACCTAACAAGGAAACAGGGACTCTAAATGACACACTAGATCAGATTAATTGACATTTACAGAACATTTCACCCCAAAGCTACAGAATATACATTCTTCTCAAGTGCACATGGGACATTATCAAAGATAGACCACATATTAGGACAAATTAAATCTCTACAAGTTCAAGAAGATTGAAATCATATCAAGCATCTTCTCAGATCACACTGGCATGAAATTAGAAATCAACTATAGTAAAAATACTCAAAAAAAAATTCAAACACATGAAGGCTAAATAACATGTTTATGAACAATGAATGGGTTACTAAAGAGATCAAGGAAGAAGTAGAAAACTTCCTGGAAACAAATGAAAATGAAAACACAACAACCCCAAATCTATGGGATGCAGTGAAAGCAGTCCTAAGAGGGAAGTTCATTGCATTACAGGCCTACCTCTAAAAACAAAACAAAACAAACAAAAAAAAGACAAGAAAAACTTCTGATAAACTATCTAAACCTACAACTTAAAGAATTAGAAAAAAACAACAACAGGTAAAGCCCAGAGAAAGTAGAAGGAAGGAAATAACAAAGACCAGAGTGGAAGTAAATGACATAGAGACAAAAAAAAAAAAAAACATACAAAAGATTAAGGAAAGCAAGATCTGGTTTGTTGAAAAGATAAACAAGATTGATAAACCTTTAGCCAGATTCACCAAGGAACAAAGAGGACCCAAATAAATAATATTAGAAATGAAAGAAGTGAAGTAACAACTGACACCACATAAATACAAAAGATCATAAAGAAACTACTATGAACAACTATATTCCAACAAGCTGGACAACCAAGATAAAATGGACAAATTCCTAAAAAAATACAATCTTCCAAAATTAAATTGGAAACAATAAAAATACCTGAATACGCCTATAACTATGTACTGATGAGATTGAAGCAGCAATCAAAATCGCAGCAGGCCTACATGGCTCAGTAGTTGAGAGTTGACCTATGAACCAGGAGGTCACAGTTCAATTCCCAGTAAGGGCACATCCTGGGTTGCAGGCCCGATCCCCGGTACCCATGTAGGAGGCAGCCAATCAATGATTCTCTCTCATATTGATGTTTCTATCTCTCTCTCCCTCTCCTTTCCTCTCTGAAATCAATAAAAATATATTTTTCAAAAACTCACAGCAAACAAAAGCCCCGGTCCAGACGGCTTCACAGGGGAATTTCACCAAACATTCAAATAAAAACTAACAACTATCCTCCTCAAATTATTCCAAAACAATAATCCAAGAGGCAGGGACACTCCCAAGCTCTTTCTATGAGGTCAGTATTACCCTAATTCAAAAACCAGATAAAAACACTACAAAGAAAGAGAATTACAGGCCAATATCCCTGATGAAAATAGATGCTAAAATCCAAGACAAAATATTAGCAAATCAGATCCAGCAATATATTACCAAGATCATACAAAATGAGAAAGTGGGATTTATTCTATGGATGCCAGGTTGGTACAATATTCACAAATCTATAAATGTGATAATCACATAAACAAATTGAAAGACAAACATCAAATGATCATATCAATTGATACAGAAAAAGCATTTGACAAAATCCAACACCCTTTTTTGATAAAAACTTTCAGCAAAGTGGGAAAAGAGAGATCATAATTCAACATAATAAAGGCCATATAGGACAAACCTATAGCCAACATCAGACTCAATGGGCAAATGCTAAAACCATTTTCCCTAAGAACAGGAACAAGACAGGTATCTTTGTTTCACCCCCCTTCTTCAACACAGTGCTAAAAGTCTTAGCCACAACAATCAGACAAGAAAAAAAGGCATTCAAATTGGAAAGAAGGAAGTGAAACTCTTATTATTCACAGATGACATGATATTGTACATAGAAAACCCTAACAACCTCACCAAAAAACTACTAGATTCAATAAATGAACTCAGTAATGTTGCAGGATACAAAATTAACATCCAGAAATCGATGGCATTTTTATGCACCAATAATGAGCTCTGAGAAAGAAACTAAAATACAAATAATCCCATTTACCATTGCAACAACAAAATTAAGATACTTAGGAAAAACTTAACCCAGGAGGTAAAACACCTGTACTCAGAAAACTACAGGATGTTGAAAAAAAAGATAGAGGAAGATATAAATAAATGGAAGAATAAACCATATCATTGGATTGGTAAAATCAACATCATTAAAATGTCCATACTACCCAATGCAATCTACAGATTTGATGCAATCCCTGTTTCAATACCAATGGCATATTTCACAGACCAAGAAAAAACATTCCAAAAATTTATATGGAACCCAAAAAGACCCTGAGTAGCTGAAGCAATCTTGAGAAGGAAGAACAAAGTTGGAGGGATCATAATGCCAGATATCAGGTTATACTACAAAGCCACTGTAATCAAAACAGACTGATATGGGCACAAGAACAGACGTATAGACAATGGAACAGAACAGAGAACCCAGAAATTGACCCAAGCCATTACACTCAATATTTGACAAAGGAGGCAAGAGCATACAATGAAGTTCAGACAGTCTCTTCGATAAATGGTGTTGGAAAAATTGGATAGATACATGCAAAGAAATGAAACTAGACCACCAACTTACATGATACACAAGAATAAACTCAAAATGAGTAAAAGATTTAAATGTAAGCCATGAAACTATAAAAATTTTGGAAGAAACTATAGGCAGCTAAATCTCAGACATTTCTTGTAGCAATATGTTTGACTATACTTCTCCTAGGACAAGGGAACCTAAAGAGAAATTAATGGGGTTATCTATACTAATAAAAGCCTAGGTAGCCCTTGCGCACAACATCATCACATGCTGCCACGAGATGGCCACAACAAGATGGCCATGCGCACAGTGAAGGTGGGGCACAGTGGCCACTCCATGCGATGAGACCGGGGATCCCGCAGCTCCACACGGCATGGAGGAGGCCGGTCCCTGTGTCTCTGCTGCCTTGTGTGGAGGAAGCAGGTTCCTGTGTAGGAGGCGGATTGTGGCAGGGGAGTGTAGTTGGGGGCAATCAGGCTAGCAGGGGAGGAAAGTTGGGGGAGATCAGGATGGCAGGGGAGGGCAGTTGGGGTGATTGGGCTGGCAGGGGAGTGGTTGGGGGAGATCAAGTGGCAGGCAGGCAAGCAGTTAGGAGCCAGCCATCCCAGATTGTGAGAGGGATGTCTGACTGCCCTGGATCAGGCCTAAACCAGCAGTCGGACATCCCCCAAGGGGTCCAAGATTGGAGAGGGTGCAGACCGGGCTGAGGGACATTCCCTCTGCCCCCTGTGCATGAATTTTGTGCACCAGGCCACTAGTATCAAAATAAAAAGCATCTGCACAGAAAGAAAAAAAAAACAATAAAATGAAGAGAGTCCACGGCATGGAAGAACATATTTGGCAATGAGACATCTCATAAGGGGTTAATTTCCAAAATATATAAGGAATTTATACAACTTAACAAAAGGAAGACAAACAATCCAATTAAAAATTGGGCAAAGGACCTAAATTGACAGCTCTCTAAAGTGGATATACAGATGGCCAAATGACATATCAAAAAATGTTCAGTCACTAATCATCAGAGATATGCAAATTAAAATGACAGTGAGGTACCACCTCACACCTGTCAGAATGGCTATCATAAACAAATCACAAGTGTTGGAGAGGATGTGGGGAAAAAGGAACCTAGTACACTGCTGGTGGGAATGCAGACTGGGGGAGCCATTTTGGAAAACATTATATTTTTCTCAAAATTTTAAAAATGGAACTGCCATTTGACCCAGTGATCCCACTTCTAGGAATATATCCTAAGAAATCTGAAGCACCAATCAGAAAGAATGTACACATCCCTATGTTCATAGTAGCACAATTTACAATAGCTAAGATCTGGAAACAGTCTAAGTGCCCATCAGCAGATGAGTGGACAAAGAAGCTGTGGTACAGCTACACCATGGAATACTATGCAGCTGTAAAAAAGAGGGATCTCTTACCCTTTGAGACAGCATGGATGGACCTGGAGAGGATTATGCTAAGCAAAATAAACCAGTCAGAGAAAGACAAGTACCACATGATCTCACTCATAATCTGAATCTAATGAACAAAATAAACTGTTGAACAAAATAGACCCAAAGACATGGAACAGACTGATGAATCTCAAAGGGAAGGGGGGGCGGTTATGGGAAGATTTTAACCTGGGATTTATCCTATATAATAAAAGGCTACTATGCAAATAGACCAAATGGCAGAACAATCAAACAACCCAACAACTGGTCACTATGACATGCGCTGGCCACCAGGGGGTGTGCACTGAATATGACAGGCATTGGCAGCCGTGGGGCAACAGTCGTCATCGGGGCAAACCTCTGGTGGTTACTGAAAATTCTTTGCTCCTGCACACCGCGGCCCCGCTCGGTGCTTGCTTCTGCTGCTGGCGCTTGGCACTAGCCCCGATCACTTGGTGCCATCAGTGGATGTGAGCAGTGGCTGCCAGCCCCGATCGCCCCTTAGAGCTTTTTCACCTCCCCCTGCTCCTGAGGGGTGGTCGAGGCCAGCAGCCACCTCTCATACCCACTGCCGGCATTGGGTCCACTCACACCCGCTGCTGATGTCAGCCACAATCGCTTCATGCCATCATCTGGTGCAAGCGGGGCTAGCACCAAGTTTGCGAGCGGGGTCAGTGCTGTCAACACATGGGAGCGGTGGCAGTGGGAGCGGGGCTGCTGGCAGACAGAGGACTGGGGGCTGTGGCGGGAGGGGCCAGGTGGGGTGTGGAGGGTGGGCTGAGACTTGCCCCTGTGCCCACTGCAGTCTCGTGGCCCACAGTTCCTTTTAAGGTACATGAATTCGTGCACTGGGCCCCTAGTATGTGTATATTCATGGCCCATGGACACTGACAATAGTGTAGTGAAGGCCTGGAAGGGGCGGGTGCTGGGTGGAGGGGGTCAATGGGGAATAAGAGAGGGACATCAGTAATACTTTGATAATAAAGAATAATTTAAAAAATAAATATCCACCTTCCCAAAATGACATATGAATGACCATCAGGAGCATGGAAAAGGCTCAGCATCATTTGTCATCAGAGAACTGCAAATTAAACCACGAGATTCCTTAGCACCCACTATATCAGACAACGGAAGCCTGACAATGCCAGTCACTGGTGAGGAGTGGAGCCACAGAAGTCTCCATGTAACTACAGGGGATGGAAAACTTACAATTAGTTTGCAAAACAATTTGTCAGTTTTTTTAAATGTTAAATATATACCTATGATCTCTCCTAGGAATTGAACCAAAAAAATTTGTCCACAAGAATGTTCACAGTAGCCATATTCATAATAGCTATAAAGGGGAAAGGCCTGCATGTCCGTGAGCAGGGAAATGGTTAGGAAACTGCTGTGCAGCCGTGCAGCGGAAACCAACTCAGTCACACGAAGGAACAAACTGCACACACATGCAAAGCATGGAGGAACCCGGAAACATGACGGTCATTGTGTGGAAGTCAGGAGTCACAATGATGTCTGACTTTACTGATATGAATATCAAGATCTGACAAATCTCATCATGGAGATAGGAATCAGAACAGTGCTTGTCTCCAAGGCAGGAGGGGAGTGTGTAAGGCAATGAAAACATTTCTCTCTTGTTTTGGGTGATAACTCATATAGCTTAGGATCTACATTTCACTGTATGCAAATTTAACTGTGTGTTTCTATTCACGGGAATTTTCAGCATCACCCTATGGGAGACACTCACAGGTGAGGCAGGATTCACGGGATGCATACTCCCGGGTGTGGGCGGGGCAGCACCTGCTCCTGGCAGTGCAGGTGAGAACAGGTGAGGACAGGGCTGTGTGCTGGTCAGAGGTTCTCTGACGTCTCTGTGTGTGTGCAGCTTGACCACCAGCCACTGGAGCTGAGAAAGCCCTCGGGGCTCTTCTCCACCCTCACAGGCTTCAGTCGCAGGCACTGGGCCCAGAGCGCCCAGGTGGCCTGGGGATGGTGTGTAGGTTCAGGGAAAGGAACGACGGGGAGAAGAGCGCAGTTTCCCTGAGACCAGCCTGCCTGGCCTCTCTGAAGTGTTTTCCTCTCCCTCGCAAGTTCCCACAGTGGGTGCTAAACCCCATCAGATAAAACTACACACTATGAAATCTTAGCTATATAAATGGTACGTTTAAGTATGAATTCATTTTTAAAAGCAAATACATAATTTTAGGATGATAGATCTATGAATTATTTTTATTTATTTTCTTCTTTTATACTTACTGTTCTATAATTTTTACAGTGAGAAAATTATTTCTATAGACAACAGCAATACATGAAAGAAATTATATTTATTTATTTAATATGTTTTTATTGATTTCAGAGAAGAAGGGAGTGGGTCAGAGAGATAGAAACATCAATGAGAGAGAATCATTGATTGGTTGCTTCCTGCATGGCCCCTACTGGGGATCGAGCCCACAACCCAGGCATGTGCCCTTGACTGGAATCGAACCCGGGACCCTTCAGTCCACAGGCAGATGCTCTATCCACTGAGACAAATCAGCCAGGGGTATGAAAGAAATTTTAGAACTGAAAATAATTTGATTATAATAGCAATTGGGTAAGATATTACAATACATTAGGCAATGATAAAACTAAGCTTTGATAAAATAAAATATAATAAATTCTGGCATATGGGGTCAAGATTTACTACCAACATTCTACACAAGGGAATCTGAATGTTCTTCCAGCTTATATAAAAATTTAACTCTAAAACTGAGTTTGATGTTCAAATGCAGGAAATTGACGAGGATGAAGGAGAGGGCAAACAAAGAGAGATGAAGAGGAAGGGCACAGTGAAAAGACCGCAGGCAAGGATGGAGAAAGACCAGCAAAGGAAGGAGCG
>NW_006288889.1:2514747-2531517 GCF_000327345.1 Myotis davidii | reverse complement strand
GCAACTCCAGCGCATGCGCACATGCACATCAGGACGGCCATTCAGGGAGCCAAGAGGGCCGTCTTGCAGGGAGGCTTGCTGGGCACCGGCATGTGGTACCGCACGTGCTTCCAGAACCTGGAATTCAGGGACCGCTTGTTGGCCACGTGGTCCTCCCGCCACTTGATGGTGCCCTGGACTTGCACCAGGTGCTGCAGGGACCGGGGGAGCCCGGCGAGCTGCAGGCCCCCAGGAGCCTGCACCTCGATGAGGATGGCCTTGGCGTCGCCCTGCACCAGGGCACTGTGCAGCGCCACCTCCTGCTCGTAGGCCAGCTCCTCGCTGTGCACCCCCCCGGGCGCCAGGACGAAAATGTGCCGCCGGCTCTTTCGGATGTTGGTCTCCACCGCCGTGGCCACGTCTAGGAATGAAAGACAAGGAGGAAGTGGCCTGAGCTGCGTGTTAAGTCTAATGCTTTCGTCCATGTTCTGAACTTAAAACATTGTTATCTGGTGTGAGATTCTGACACCATCAGTTCCCCTATTCAGAAAAGGCTTGGATCCAGAGCCCCCGGGAGTCTACCCCTTCCACTGAGCCTCCATCCCCCTCCCCCAGGTGGGTCAGTCCTCAGGCAGAATCCAGGCTCCTTAGCTGCACAGTGTCTTTCTAGAGCAGCGGTTCTCAACCCTTTTGGGGGTTCACTAAGACCATCGGAAAACACATATATAATTACATATTGTTTTTGTGATTAATCACTGTGCTTTAATTATGCTCAATTTGTAACATTGAAAATACATTCTGCCTATCAGATATTTACATGACGATTCAGAACAGTAGCAAAATTACAGTTATGAAGTAGCAACGAAAATAATTTTATGGTTGGGGGTCACCACTGCATGAGGAACTGTATTAAAGGGTCACGGCATTAGGAAAGTTGAGAACCACTGTTCTAGAGTATCCGTTTACATGTTTTAGAAGAGATTAGAACTTTAACTCTCGTTAAGGAGTGCACACTCAGTCCTGGCCGGCTCAGTGGGTTGGAGTGTCATCCCTGCACCAAGAGGCTGCGGTGCAGTTTCCCATCAGGGCACATGCCTAGGCTGCTGGTGCTACACCCAGGCGGGGCTTATAGGGGAGGCAACTGATCAGTCGGTCATTGTTTCCCTCTCTCTCTCCAAAAAAAAAAAAAAAAAATAAAAAAAAAAAAAAAAAAAAAATCAGTGGAAACATCCTCTGGTGAGGATTAAAAGAAAAAGAATGCAAACTTGGGAACCCTTGTTCCTCTGAAGGACTAAGTCTCCAGGGAGTCCTGGATCCCCTGCAACCCCGTGACCCCTGTTTGAGAGCTGGGTGTGATCCAGACTAGAAAAACCTTTAGGAAGACAGAGCCCCTTGGCAAGTCGATGTTTATGAAGCATCAGCTCCAAAGAGATTTCAACTAACATCGGGGTGGACTTAGGTAAACATTAAAACCCAGTTCTCACTGCAGAGTGATGCATGGTTAAGAAAACCCAGCGCGCGGCAAAACAGCCCCACATATTCCGGAGAGAGGGGCTGAGAGACTGCCAATTTGCTGAGTCTGAGATAAGGAAGGAAATGGTAAACAGAGCCGGATAGAGACCTTGGGCCAGTCAGGATCCTAACAGAAAACAGGGCACACTCAGAAGGACAGATGGAAGAGAGTTTATGTGGGCAGAGCCAGGGAAATCAATGAGAGGCGGGCAGACCCCCAAACCGGGCAATATCAGGGAGCAAGTGCACTCTCCAGTGTGCGAGGAAGGAAGCAGCTATGAAGCCAAGGAGTGTAAAGGCCTGAGGAAGGCCGGCGACAGGAACCCTGCTCCGGCAGAGAGAAGGGCAGCTACCCGGGCAACATCACCCAGGAGCAGCTCCCTTTGGCCAAAACCAACGTGGAGCCGAGGGTGAGGGAGTGGTGCATCTGTAATGATCAGCCACCCAGGGCCGCTGGATGGGGTTGCAGGAGCAAATGGAAGGTCTCTAGCAGGGAGGAAATACACTGCATTGGTCAGTCATTGACATTTTCTAAGGAGAGAGTCAAGTTTGGTGTTATTTTGTTGGATTTCATTTTGCTTTGGCTGCAGTAAGGACGGAGGACACGCTTGAAGGGGAAGTAGAAAACTTTTCCAAATGAAAAACAGTGTGCACCAGTGAGCTGGCATTTACACTCAACTGGGAAGAGTTGTAACTAGAAATGAGGTTGATGAGCCTGGGAAAGAAGAGATGAAGAGCTTGCGTCCAGATGTGCACATGGTGTGACTTCACTGCCAGCTGCAGTCCCTGCAACCTCTTGGGTGGACGTGTAGTATGAAGAGACCGTTTGCGCTCCCTGCCTCCGTGGACAGCCAGTGGGAGAGCTGGAGGAAGAAGATCGCCCTAAGAGAAGACTTAGCTTTCCGTTTCCTCAAGTGTGCATTGTACCCGTCTCCCAAACCCTGCCTAGGCAGTTAACATCACTCCAGCATGCCAGGGTCACCAGATCCACCTGCTGTGTGTATCCTTTAATCTGTAAGCACGTGAGCTCCTCTTTTCAGTAGAAATGCCAGTTTAAACTCACCGTCTACCAACCATCAATTTGATTGGACTCCTGCTCACTGTGTTCCTGCCTCATCGCTCTCAAATACTTCCTGGCCCCTGAGGAGTTCAGGAAGGGCAAGGGGGGTTCATGTGATGCAAATACAGAGAAAGATAAGAGTAACTACTGAGCTGCTGGGACTGTGATGCCGCTTCCAAAAGTGCATGAAATCGAGTAGGAATATCAAGGAACAAAAGACAGTCTTAGTTGTTCTGTGAGAAGATAAATTTGCAAATGTTTCACCATCATAAGGAAAATCATAAATATTTTAGGCAATGACTCTGGATAGTAGAACAAAATTTCATGGTTTTAGAGTCCCCCTTCACATCTTCTAGAGAGAAGTAAGAGATGTTGAGTGATCTTAGTGGTGGACATGGGAAGTAGGAGAGTGCCCTGCCAAATCCACATGCTAAGGGTGCCTTCCCCTGTCCTCACCTCCCTGGTGCAGACCTCTCGATCAGGGCGACCGAGGGACAGGGGAGTGAGAATAAGCATCTCCTTCCTCTGGAGAAACAGTGAAAGTCACCGTTATTGGGCCTGGAATGATGACACTAATTCTTTATCCATCGCAATGATGAGACCACCCTCCCTGAGCCTTCTGAGGAAGTGTATTTCTGTCCTTGATGTATGCTGATAGTGTTACCTTCTCCAGGTAGCAGATCTCGCCCATAAATGCATAAGCTGTAGCCACATTTATTTTCAAGAACGTCAGGCAGAACCTGGTGAACAAAGTACTCCACAGAACAGGTCCCCTCTGGACTATCCTTGTGGGTCCGTGGGTAGATAACATAAGCGTCATAGATCTTTCCATCTGAAAGGGAGAGCAGAGAGTACAACTTTATTATGTGATTCTAGTATTTGCCATCAAGTTTTATGGTTACTGATGAATGTACCCAACACCCCAAAATATTGTAGAACCCAGATGACAATAGTATGTTGCCACAAATGTCACCAGAAAATCAATCTTAATTCCAAAACCTCCTCCTTTTTACTGTCCCAGACAGAATGAGAGAGAATGGGCAAGAGGCTGGCAGTTTAGTTCAAACCATATGGTGACATTTCATCAATACTCTATTAACAGGTATGTATAGTCATGGATAAGGTACGCTGTGCTGTAACATCTCGATCTTGTCTTTTGTTTGCCTGATTCTTCCCCTGGGGAGGTAACATTGCTAAAGGCTGATAGTGGCAAGGGAGTAAAATGTTTCAGGGAACTGAGTTCCCAAAAGATCCAACAAGTAGCCCGAGTGGAGGGGACCCTGTGGACCAACTGAAGCCCATCTGCCTCCGAGCGAGGTATTCAAAGTCAGAGGCAGAGCTGTCTTCTTCCATGTGCGCGCCCCAGGCCTTGGTCAGATGGTGCAGCAGGGCCCCTGTGCGCTGCTGGACCTGTCTGACCTCTGCACGTCTGGGAACAGGAACAATTTAGTTAAGTTTAAATTCCAAAATGTGTAAACCTTTCTGGAACTTGGGCAGAGTCTGTTACTGGGGCTTTAGTAGGAAAAGCAATCTATTGGGGAGGAAGTTCGAATTGTTAAGTTGCATCTTAGAATCACAAGGAGCGACAGGCAGGATGAAGAATGGCTTAAGAATGGCTTAAGAATGGCCACTTAAACCTTCAGAAAGGTTTGTGGAGCACATGCTGGTAAGCAAAAGGAAAGCTGGGTCTTGTAGCACAGTCATTAAGAGAGAAGGAGACAAGAGCTACTATGGTACCTTTTCTTTTGAAGAACTCGAAACTTGCACTTACCGTTCCTGGCTTTGTAAGGCCTCGCTACGTCCCTCCAGAGAAGGATAACCTCAATCCAGAACACCTTCAGCATGATCATCATGATATTAATTAGCATTAACAATATGCCAAATCCAGCAAGCATGTAGTAGGTGCTTTGACGATCAACTATTCAAAAGATGTGGGAGGACAAAAATTATTACTGTGAAAACGAGCATACAAGGCATAGAGACATATGTCAGAGGTTTTTAGAAGGAGTGCTCACTCCATGCTGGGCTGGGAATGAAGACTTCCTGCAGGAGGCGGTCCCTGAAAAGGCAAATTGAGATTGCTGCAGAAAGAACTGTGTTACTCCTGGCAAGAGACAGCGCTGTGAGCACAAGGGCAGGGGTGGGAGTATGTTTTCTGAGGAACCGGAGTAATTCAATTTGGGGAATGAAGATAGGTTAAGAATCAAAGCTACAGCTAAGGCATTTCGCCTTTATTCTGAAGGTCATGGGAGCCAACGAAGAGCGTTGTGTGAGTGTTAACAATGAACGTGACTTTCAAGCAGGATTAATTTGATGGTGGTGGAAGGCTTGTTTCTGTGGAAAGAAACTTGGAGTAGAGTGGGTGACAAGTTTCTGCAGCTTGGAGTAAGAGGTGAGGAGGGCTCGAACTCGTGCAATAATGAGAAAGGAGTGGACGAGCCCAGTGTTGGGGCACTAAGGAGAACACGTCACCAGGTCTTGGAGATTTCTGAATCTGGAGTTGGTAGCTGGAGGAGTGGGGAAGAAGCAAGAGCCACTTAAGCCTCTAAAGCTCTCTGGTAGAGAAGTCAAAGCTCCGCGCTCTAGGTCCCACACAGACCCCTTACCTCTCTTATGGTGCACGTTATTTAGCCATCGCTGAACTTTAGCCTGCACTCATTGCCCCACAAAATACATTTGCATGATGGTCCCCATCTTCAAGGACTTGTGACAGGTATGTGCAAACTGAACATAAGAGCTGTGACCATTAACGGTCTTGGTGGCTGTTTCAGGTTTACTTCTCCCTTTGGAACTGCTAACTACCATGTTTTGCAAGTAACCCCACTTAGTGATGCGCATGAGAAGAATCTCAAATGAGAGTTGGTTATATAGTTCTCCTTTGATTTTCACCTTAAACCTCGAAGCATGGCCTCCCAGGTTTGACATGGAAAAGCACGGGCCCATATTCAAAATTCCCTCTGCTTGCTCACCACTTCCTGCGCCCAGCAGAGTGAGACCAAGAATAGCCAAGACAGACTGAGGGAGACAAGCACCATGGACATCACTCAGATGTGGGATCTAATGAATAAAATGAACTAACAAGCAAAATAGAGACAGACTCATGGAGAGCAGGTGACAGCTGCTGCGATGGGGTGGGACAGAGTGTGTGGAGGGGAGAGATTGAGCAAAAGGGAAAAAAGAAGAGAAAATTCATGGACATGGACAACAGTGTGGTAATTGCCGGGGGGGGGGCTAAGGAGGGGGAGGAGGGTGAAGGGGATAAATGGTGGTGGACGGAGACTTGATTGGGGGTGGTGAACACACTGCACAGTGTACAGATGTGCTGGGGAATGATGCACCTTCAACCTGCATGGTTTTGTTAACCATTGTCATCCGCCCCCAAAACACACAGAAGTATATCACGATGCATCCTAGAGAAAGCCCTCCCGCACCACCAACGGAAGAGGTGACACTTCGAACTCTGTTAGAAGTAAGCAGGGCACCCACTCCTTACTCTGCAAGTCAGCAAACAGGCGAAGGACTGGCGCTTACCCTGCCTCTCCTGCAGGCACTGGACCAGTTAGGGTCACCAAGCAGCCGGGGGAACGAGGGGAAATTCCATTTCACAGCGTGAAGGTGAGCGGAGTTACACTGACCATTTCCGCAACTCCCGCTAAAATGACGGCTTCAACGGCAGGAAAGCTCGGCCGCGGCAGGAGGAGGGAGGACGGTGTACAGGACTGACCGGCAGGCTGAGGTCACCGCCCGGGCAGCGAGACCTGCGCCTCGTGCCTTCGTGTGATATGAAAGCCACAGCACCGTGTGTGAAGTATCTGGTTAAAACACTTACATCTGAGCCCAACTTTAAAGGGTGGGCATGTCAGCCTTAGAAAGAAATGAAATCCTGGCTCAGGCGGCAGGAATATGCTGAGTGAAATAAACCACATATAAAAGGGCAAATATTGTTTGAGTCCACTTACATGAGGCACCTAAAATAGGCAAAAAATAAAATAAAATAAAATAAAAAAGAGAATGGCCAGGACGCTGGCAGAGAGCTCACTGTGCCGCCAGCGGTGTAAGCGAGTGCTCCCTAGCACAGGTGCCCACCACAGGCCTCCAGCTCCCTCTCCTACAGCTCCCACCCTGGGCGTGGCTGCCACTTCCAAGGAAGGAGAGAAGTTAACCAGGACATCAGAGCAAGTGGCTCTGTGCCTTCCCAGGTATCAGGGCCTCATCTACCCGTTAATGTTAATAAAGTGCAATATGTTAATTAGACCGGCCGTCCTTCCAGACGAAGCTGGGGCTGCGAGGGACACTGGGGTGGGTCCCAGGTGCCAGAGGGAAGCAGGTGCCGGCAGTGGGGATGGGGATGGGGGGCGAAGGCCTGCTCTTGCAGGAATGTTGTGCATCGGGCCTCTAGTCAATGCGTAAAGGCCTGTTTTTATGAGACGACTGGACACTGACTACTCCCTGAAAGTGCTTACAAACAGAGCGCTGCCTGCGTGTGGTTGTGGCCCTGGAACCCCGGAGCTGGGCAAGCTATTGGCCTCCCTGCGCCCCAGTTTCCGCATCTTTACAATTAGAGGGTAGTAGCAGCTCTTCTTACGAATATTGACTTTTAACTAAGGGGAAATCAAATGGAAAATAATTAGGTCCTCGTACAGAGGAAACAATAAACATGTGTAATAATAATATTATTATGAGTATTACATATTTATCGAATAATATTTAATAATATGGGGATATAGGCCTTTTAAGTTTTTGTTTTTAAAATTAAAGATAATGCTGTAATTTCTTTTATTCTATGATTAGAAATAAAGAAATTCGTCATGACAGTACAACAGTAGCAACCATTTTTGTTTAATTTACACAGTTGTTGAGACAGAACATAACCACGTTGAAAGTTACCAAATACAGATAAACTAGAAGGAACAAAACACCAGGTACAGGGAACATGAAAGCGGTCCCAGCCCCAGGTGCCAGAGAACATTCCTGAAATGGCAACATAAGCAAGGCACAGGAATAAGGCTTTCTCACTGGAACGAACAGATATTAAATACTTCACCATTTCGCTCACTTTTCCAGCTTCACTAACACAATGTGTACTTTTTATGACAAAAATACATTATAAAAGGGACAGTGCTTATGGCATGATATATGTTCACAGGCTGCTGTCTTCTCTCACACACAGTGCGCAGGGAGGCTGCGGAGGCCGGAAGCAGGAGGCCCAAGGAAGCCGCTGTGAGGCAGAGAGCCCAGAGGTGGAAGGGGGGCGGGAGCTGAGTGGGGAGGGGGAGAGGGCAGGGGAGGAGAGAGGTAGAAGAAGGAAGTAAAGTGGTAAAGAGGCTGCCAGACACATCTGGAGGCGCTGCCTGCAGGGTCATGTGCTCAAGAGGAGAAGTGCCTTTGCTGGGAGGCCGGCGCTGTCCTGCGGGCCCTGCTCACTAAGCAAAGGCTTTCAGCTCACAGCTGACACAGCAGGCTCGTGACCAACGCCTCGGAAACACCCCTTACTTGGCTTTTTCCTCCTGAGTCTTAGCGAGCGGTGTCTCACGCCATGGAGGTTCACGGCCTTACAGTCGTACCTCAGCAACAAATCCTCCTCTCTCACATCCACTATCCGCAGAATGGCGCTCCGGCAGGTCAACGCACTGCTGGAACTGAGAAGGCCACTGTTACCTCCAATGCTATTTTGCAGTTGCAATGGTGTGGGAGGCCAAGGGGGCGTTTCAACTTCAATATGAAAATACCTTTGATTTTGCTCTTGCTCCTGCCAAATTCTTGCTTCACTAACGTTCCTAACGTTGGTCCCGTTAACCTGCCACAGGACGGTGGTCATGAACTGCGAGCCTTTCCCAAAGCAAGCGGAGCAAGTGATGTTCACTGCTTTCCCTGCAGGAGAAAAAATTCACCAGTAAAATTAAATGCTGCAAATAGTGTTTATTTAATGTGAAAAAAATGGGTGCTGCCTAGTCCCACCCTGCCGTCCACGCCGCCTCCCTCCCCATTGTCTTTATGTCCCTCACAATTAGGCTTCGAGCTCAGCCCCTCCACTCTCACCAGGAGAGGAAACCAGAGGGACAAATGCCTGCAGCTTCAGTCCCACGCTATAGAGCAGTATTTCCCCTTACTGTGAGCTGGCTTTTCTTCTTAGTGCTCTCCTGCACACATTTCTCTTCCTTTTGCATTCTCTTCACCTCGCTCCAGGCGAGTAAAACTGCTTTACCTGACCTGGCGGCCATCCCAGTATTCCATCGCCCAAGAGCCCTCTCCTTCCAATCCTTCAATGGAGACTCCCTCCCTCAGACCTGAGGCCGCCCTCAGACCTGAGGCCAGACGGCCTCCCCTCGAGGGCCTGAGGACATGCATCCAGCCCTCCCTTCCCAGCTCCTGCCTCTAGAATTAGGTGTCTGAAGAGAGAAAAGGAGCTCAGGTCTCTACACGGGGGACAAGGGTGTAAACAAACAATGAGAACACAGGTGTTCTCTAGAGAGGTTGCGGCGACATGGGACACAGGGAGAAGTTCCTGCAGGGAGAGGCCGCCTGCTGCCCAAGTAACCGGTGGCCCTAATGGGTCTTTGCAGAGGCTTGCATTTGAGCTTTGTGTTGAGAGGTGAGAAGTGAAACAGTGGGCAGAAGCAGGCACGGAGGTGGAAATGCCATGGCCGTGTCACAGCCAGGGGTGGTGGGGGCGATGGGACTGGCGTGGGAAAATGGCTGCAGATGAGCCAGCATGTGGGTGAGGACCAGTCGGGCAGGACGTTTACATGCAAAACCTTTGCATTCTCTCTCCCACCTCTGGGGGGACCAGGAAAGGCAGAGATGGAGAGCCTGGTTCTGGCCTATCACTGAATATTCAGACCCTCGGGCACGTCCTTGGTCCCCTTTACAAGCGTAAGGGGGACAGTTTCTGCCCCGGACAGGAGTGACAAGGGCACAGGAGTTACAAAGTTGACTCCAGAGTAGGTGCCATGAATGGCTGTGACCACATGTCCCCACTCCTAGCCAGTGCCAGGGGCAGGGCTGCCACCGACATCTCATGTAACCCTCAGGACACGGGGCGCGTTGGCCCACCTGGGGGTCTCAGGCCAGCGGGGGTTGGGGGTTGGTCCAGGCTATAGTTACCAAGTTTTCTTACCGACTTCCACGTCCCGGGTCTCGTTTTGTGTAGGTGCTATTATTTCAGGAAACAATGAAAAGCCTTCGTCACCTTGAATCAAAGACCAGAAGAGAATACAATGTTAGAACAGCTTTTGGATGGTCATCAATATAAACATGTATTTCAAATTTCTATCCTATTTCATAGCAATACTTCTCAAATTTTCTGACGACAATGGCAGCAAATACACACAGACGCAAAGAAATAAAACTTTAAAATAAAATAGCATTTTCCCTTACTACTGATTATGCTCTTTAATATTTTCTATTCTCTTTTATCTCATTACACAAATACTAGTCCAACCCATTAATTAATCGTATGACCTAACAATTGTCAGAAAAGCACACTTCAGGGAAGGGGAAATCAGAACACCCATGAGAATGATCAACGCAGGAGCCCCACTTCTGCTGCCTCCTCCTCCTCACCCCTCCCCACCCCCCCATGGCCCAGCCTCTTGGGAAGTGCCGGGCTTGTGGCCTGGCACCCAGGGACCGAGTGCAGGCTGGTGCCCGGGTGACTGTGTGCCCAGACTGGGCCCCACCACTGAGGGCCCATGGTTAGGAGCCTGCGGTTCCGCTGTGAGCTGCGATGGCTACTGGAGTGTGGTCCACGGCCCCTTTCCCTGTGGGAGCGGAGAGCTCACCACAGCCTTTCTCCGCGTGGTTCTGCCCCAGGAAATCACACACAGGCCTGCTTCTTCCACACCCACGGCCAAGCCAGGCTAAGGGACCATCTGTGTCCATATGACACTCTCGATTGTGATATCTTTTCCCTGAATGGGCTTTTGTGGAGTTTAAAATAAATTGGAAAAAATTTATAATTAAGTGACCTACTTGAGGCCTTTGATGATGTTGAAAGTATTCCAAAGCAGGGCTGAAAGCCACTTGACAACACTCAGGTGTCTTTATAAAGGTTCTCACTCAACTTCTAGTCCAGTGAGTTACATCAGAGATTACGTAGACCTTTTCTAGAAACAACCGCTGAACCACAGGAGGCCCTCAAGACCTTTTCTATTTACAGAATCTTTGACAATAAATTGGGGAAGAAATGTTAATCTTGCTCTTCAAATAGTTGTATTGCCGGTCAAAAACGTTAAGTTAGCATTCGATCACATTATCTTTGAAAATTAAGTAAAAAAGAAAGAAAAGGTGATTTTGGGCTAGTAACACCGTCTCCCTCTGGAATGTCTAAGTCTTGATAGTGGTGACGGCAGAGATGCTGACTGAGGTGCTGACTGACGCAGGAGGCGGCCAGGGCAGCGCAGGAACATCAACAGCAGGGCCACTCCTCCCGCCTGATCTGTTGGCAAATGTTCTATTGTGCTAAGCTCTGTACTTACTGTGAAAGGCGAACGATCTGGTTGCTGTCACACTGTAACTGACTCCATTTTCATTGTGCATAAATTTGCATGTATAATCACCCGTGTCCTCGTTAGTTGCATTGTCAATTAGCAAATAAGCCTCTTGTATGAAGTACCTTGATCCTTGAAGAACTTTACAATTCTGAAATACAAAATGCCATTCCACTCTCAATAATCCTTAACGTCCATCTATTTTGAGTAACTTTCATTTATTTCCCCAAATTTTCTTTACCTTAAACCACTCAACAGGTGCTGTCCAATTGTAGCGCTTAATGGTAGGACAATATATTTTGGAATTTTTTTCTGAACCAGAGATTTTTGAATATATCAGGCCACTTGGAATTTTGCAACCTGGTTGTTTCTTATATATGGTGACATTCATATGTCCAGTCTTAACGAAGGTAGAACTATCAAAATAAATCCAACAATTTAAAAAAGTTACTTAGCATTATGAAATGATTGTACCCAAATCTGGTTTATATTATTTTATGTAGATTACAGATGAGGAAATTGAGGGACAGAGAAGTAACCCGTAAGCATCCAGCTGACTAGTGATGGAGATGAATCTGAAATTGAAACTTGTCTGCCCTCAGAACCTAGGCACCTAACTATACCCGTCCTGCCTTTCAGTGAAGTTCATCTGACATTTTGTCTGTGCCAAATACAGGCACGCAATCAACACATGTAGCAGCCTGTCTGCAGAGGGAATAATCTGCAGGCACATGATCTCACATCCCTCCCCAATCGCCTCTCAGGTGCCAGGCACGGTGATGACCCTCCCATGCCCCCCGCCGGCCCATGGTGCCCACTGCCTTGCTTACTGTTTGCTGTGCTGGTTTACTCTCACTTCCAGCCAAAACTGAGCAGCTCGTCTCAATTTCTTGGTCACTAGAAAAACTAGGTTTTTTCTAACTGAAAAGACTGGGCTAAAAATTAATCCCTGCAGTTTTACATCCAAGTAGTTAGTTCATAACCACTTACACCCCAACCTGAGCATGTTCCCAGAAGTACTCTGTTACTCAAATCACTTTGCAAAGTCAACCATACCAGAAAAGTCTATAAAGAGAAGGAAAGTGAGGGCAGCTCAGGCTTTCACCTCTTAAAGAAAAGAGAACAAGCCTAATGATCATGGTGACTGGTCCTACCTTCTGACAATGCAAGTATAAACTCCAGAATCCTCAACTTTGGCTGGGAGAAGCTTAAGATATTCCCCTCCAGCAAACACACGATTTCCTTTCTGGGTGGTGACACTTCGGTTGGTGTTTGAGTAATACCACTCCACAGGGTATTCAGAGCTTCCTTCTCTAGGACAACTCACAAGCAAAGCCTCATTTTCCATACCCGCAGATGATCTGCCTGCAAATTAAAAATATGAAAAGATTGTGAAATAATCGTATAAAGATCACAATTCTTATCCTCTAGGATAGTCCCCTCTAGGATTTAATTGAGAAATGAGCCACTCACTTTAAGTATCACTTTGTGATACTTAAACTGAGAAAGAATAGGTAGGTGATTAAGATCTTTTATGAAATGCTCTAATGCAGTGGTTCTCAACCTTCTGGCCCTTTAAATACAGTTCCTCATGTTGTGGTAACCCCCAACCATAAAATTATGTTCGTTGCTACTTCATAACTGTAATGTTGCTACTGTTATGAATCATAATGTAAATATCTGATATGCAGGATGGTCTTAGGCGACCCCTGTGAAAGGGTCGTTCGACTTCCAAAGGGATCGCGACCCACAGGTTGAGAACCACTGCTCTAATAGGTACCAGAGATTGAAGGGTCAGTGTGGAGCCACGTCCCCCAAAGTGCTCCCGTGGGAAAGGCATGTCCACTGTACACAGGCTGTCACCCCAGGCGCGTGCAGTGCCCCCCTCGTGCAGGGCTCTGGTAAGCTGTGACATAGCTGAACAAGTAAAACCATGTAAAACCAAAATGATGAGATATCTACGAAGAACTCATCTTCACGGATTTGTAATGAAGGATGACTGTAGAGCATAAATAAATTCCAGGCTACAATTCAACTGGAATGACTGTAAGCAAGCAGCTTAAAACAAGGCAAATGTTCTTGAAATTACTTAATTTAAAACATTTTAAATTACAGTTGCAAAGCAATACATACTGATTGAAGCTGCTGTGAAATGTATAAGAACTGTTAGGATCGCCAAGACCCGAAGTCTCATTCTTGGTTTATCAGCTAGAGCAGCGTTGCCAACTGACTGTTGAAATTATTCAAGTTGAATCCCTGACATATGACGGTAAAGGTCTCCAAGGAGGTCGACAGTACTACTAGGATTTATCACTGGAAAGAGTCGTCAGTCTCTCCACTGAAAGAAAATCATACAAAATCACTTGTAAAATATTTACACCCACGACTTTTACTCGCTTCATTACACCCAGGAGAAAGGTCCACACCAGGTGGTTCTTGTGCAGAAGCATTGGAAGCTGCGGTTTCAGGAGAGCATCACTGTGCTGTGCTTGGACCCGGGACCCGGCACCCGGCACCCGGAGGACAACCTCGCAATGGCCGCACTATTTCACTGTCTATTGACAATGGACTGAAAGAAGCTAAATTAAAAGAAAAGAAAATGAATTTGTATTTTTGAAGAAATTAAAAACATAAAATTTGACAGACCCTGGAAAGCACAATATTATCGATGTTAACATAGAATTACAACCATCCATACAGGCTGGCAGCTGCGTGCACAGCCTGGCCACACTTAGGCACACACAGACAGTCCTCTGAGCGCCACTCAGGTGTGGGAGCGTGAGGGGTGACGCGTGAGTCCAATAGTTGCCCTGGACACAGCACCGACCCTCAGAGGGCCGTCCCTGCCCTGCTCGTCCCCAGGACGCACCGAGGCTTTCTGCAGGCACTGGAAAGTCTGTGGAAAGCAATTACACACTCTCCTTCTTTCCTTCAGCAGAAGAATCATTTAACTATATCTTTTTTCTTTAAAAGTCAGGGGAGGGATGGAACCAATATAGAATTTGACAAATATAAGAATAAACACAACTTTTAAGAAAGCACACTTCCTCTACACATGGGTCGTTGATACTTTTTATTAAATGAGTAGACAAGCTTTTAGCACAAGCTTTAGGTAGGTAATTGATGCTCACCCGACTGGAGGGCAGCTCAGGATCGCGGCTCCGCTGCTCCCGGGGTCCTCACATGCCAATGCGCTCTTGTCCCAAGGGAAGCCCTGAGACATCCTCAAGCCAGCACCACTCCGCCCACCACTCCGCCCACCCTCAACCTTGATTTGGGGCCAAAATGTTGCCTAAGGACATTCCTTCAGAGAGGAAATACTCAAAATGCCTCCCTCTGTTTTAGCATCAGCTTCTCAAACTAGAAAGTGCTTGCCATTTACCACCCTTACCTTATTACCCTTTTGGTTCCGAATTAACTTGAATGCTGGGGCCTTGCAACCGCCCTCCCAGAATCCTGGACGCTTCCTCTGGCTCAGCCAGTAGGGGCAGATGAGAGTTTCAAAAGCAACCCCAGGGTCAAGCCTTGAAGCAGGCAGGCCTTGGAGAGAGCCTGTAAATGTTTTGTTTATGGTTCAGAATGTGATGTAATCTCATCCAAAAACAGCTTCCAGCTCCTTAGAGTTAAGTCCCTGCTGGTGTCTCAGTTCTGATGGAAAAAAGAAAGGTTTTCTAAGGAGCTCAGGGAACTAGAGGAAGGCGGTGAGTAAGAAGGCTGCCCCAAGGGCAAGGCAGGAAGACATAATTCTTGGGCTCCTGTGAAACCAATTTTAGCTCTGCATAGCTGGGATGACTCTATTTGAGTAAATGCAGCTTAATTCTGAAAGTCATCGCTTCCCAGAAGGATTCAGGGCCTAATTCCGGACCAGCACAGCATTATTAAGAATGATACTTGCTGAGCTTTTCCTAGAACTCTCTCGATGCCAGGTAAGTTCTAAGTGTCTCGAACGTACTGACTGCATTCCCATGAGGCGGGTGCTATTATTAATATGGCAATTTACAGACAAGGACGCTCAGGCAGAGAGACTAAGCAACTGTCCAAGTCACAGACCTCGAAGGGGGAGAGCCAGAGCTGGAACTCACGCAGGCTGGCTCCAAAGGCGAGGTGCCTACTTACAAGTCCTAATGCCACCAGGTAGGGAAGGTTAGGAGAAGACCGCTGCCCAGGGGGGTCCAAGCGGTTCCGGAGTGGACCACCGCCTTTCCTCACCACCACGCCCCGCCCAACCTGCACGCAGCTGATTAGATTATTAGTCGTGTGCTCGGAATGAAGACAGTCTTGTCACTACTGGAAGACCGAAGATGAGATGTTTGGTATACATTTGGGGAATTAGGCCCACTCCTTGTTAATCTCAAGTTAGTTTTCAAAGTTCTTGATCCTGGGGAGGGGCACTAACAGGAAGAGAGCCGCACTGTCTGGCAATGACTCACCTCACTAGCTGCAGAGGAGAAGCTTTCTCACAGACCCCGGGGCACTGGAGGATGACGCGAGGCTGTGAAAAGATAAGCTGCCTGATGGGTCTCTGACTCAGAAAAGAAATGTATCTGAGAACAGACCAGGGCAGAGCAGCTTTCATTCGGTGGCTGCCGGGGACCCTGGTCCCTCTGGGGATTTACCTCAGGACGCTGACCACCCTGGGCCCAGGCACCGCTGAGCGTTTGTAACATCGTACATTAGCCGCCTTCTTATCGGACTCTGAGCTCCCGAAGGCCGACTGCGGACCCTCCCCCCACTTTCCCTGTTACACTGGCAGCTGCAGGTAGCTGTCCCCCTCATGTGTGTATAACCAGCAGCTGGCGGGGGTCAGAGCAGAATTTCCAGGGTGACCTGCTGCTCCCCATGCTGCCGGCAGGACAGGAAGAAAGGCTCAGCGAAGATGCAGCCGCGCCGCCTAGGGGTTGGCTCCAGCAGGGCAGGCGCCTTCTTTCTTATTATAAAAGATCATATGAGTTTTGGCCCTGAGGACACAGAATCAGGAGCAGGCGAGCTTGGGACAATGTCTGGGGAACCACGAACTCTACATAATGTTTTGCTACATAAAATAATACAATCCCAGCCTTAACCAGTTTGGCTCAGTGGATAGAGCGTCGGCCTGCGGACTGAAGGGTCCCAGGTTCAATTCCGGTCAAGGGCATGTACCTTGGTTGTGGGCACATCCTCCCTCTCATGATCCTGGACCATTGGCTCCTAACTTCTCACCTGCCTGCCTGCATGATTGCCCCTAACTGGCCCCCCTTCCAGCCTGATTGCCCCTAACTGCTCCCCTTGCTGACCTGGTTGCCCCTAACCTTCCCCACCCCGCCAGCATGGTCATCCCTTACTGCCCCCCTCTGCCAGCCCATAAGATATATTTTAAAATAATACAATCCTGAATGTTCTTATACTTGAATATGGACTTATATTTTGTATCATAAAACATCTGTTAAGAATGTTATTCAGCCATTTATTCATTAAACTAGGCCACATTTACATTCTTTCTTAATTTTAAATTAAGCTTCTTAGTTTAAAATGAGGTTTCAGTTAGAATCTACACTAATAAAAGAGAAAAATGGTAATTGGCGTACGACGCTACCCTTTTCATTGGCTAATCAGGGCTATATGCAAATTAACCACCAACTAAGATTGGCAGTTAACTGCCAACTAAGATTGGCAGTTAACTGCCAACAAGATGGTGGTTAATTTGCATATGTAGGCACAATGCAGGGAGGTGAAAGGGAAAGCAGGAAGAAG
>NW_006288889.1:2500208-2514258 GCF_000327345.1 Myotis davidii | reverse complement strand
GGCCTGACACCTCTGTCAGAGGCGTCAGGCCTGGGCAAGGGGCCGATCCTGCGATTGGAGGGTGATGGGGGTCAACGCCTGAGGGCTCCCAGTATGTGAGAGGGAGCAGGCTGGGCTGAGGGACACTCCCCCCCCACACACACACCCAGTGCACGAATTTCGTGCACTGGGCCCCTAGCTTTAATATAATAACCATGAAATTTTACAGAAACATTAAATAAAGCCTATTATTATAAAATAATTCAGTCATCATTCAACAGGTAAGTCCTGTCATTCAAAGTACACTACTTTGTGGTACTTACATTGAAAGGGCGAGGGCTACACCCTCCATCTTGCCCCAGGACGGGGGCTATGCCCTCCATCTTGCCCCGGATCCTCCATTTTTGGGCAGCAGCCTTAGCCATGTGCTTGGCAAGGAGCTTCTTCCCAGAAGCCCAAGCCTCTGCTAGCCACACCTAGGATTTCTTTAAACTAACCAATGATAATCAAGGGAAGTGCGTGCCATAGATATGACCACATCCTGTGTAACAAGATGCCAACTTGTGCCCGGCCAATCGGCAGGGTCCATAGTCCTCTCTCCTCCCCTTACTACAACACCCCTATAAAACCCCTCTCCACACAGAGCTAGCTCTCTCGGCCGCTTGCCGCTGTGTTGGTGAGTGTGGTTGGGGAGCCAAGCTAGCTCGAATAAAGACTCTTTGCTTTTGCATCGAACTCAGCTGGCTCCCTGGTGGGCTTTTGGGGATCCTGAAATCTGGGCATAACAACATCAACATCATTAAAATTTTACAGATGAAAAGGAAAACCCAAGAATGAGAACTTGAACAAGTTCACCCAGTTGTGGCTGGGGCTGAAACCAGGCTTGTTGAACCTCAAAGCCAAATTTTTGTTTTGTTTTCTAATATCCACTAAAAAAGAGCAAGTTTGGAGCAGTAAGTCTTTCCTTCTTATATTAAACAAAATAAACTCACCTGCTTTCCCTTAGGCCCTTTATATACCACTACAGGCCCAGTGCACAAAATTCGTGCATGGTGGGGGGGCGGGGGGCGGCCCTCAGCCCAGCCTGCACCCTTTCCAATCTGTGACCCCTCTGGGACCCCTAACTGACCCTCCTGCCAGCCTGGTCGCCCTTCGCAGCCTGCTGCTCAGTCATTTGGTCATCTCTCACTAATCCCCCTGCTGGCCTTGTCACCCCACTTAGCCTGTTTGGTTGTCCATTGGGTTTTTTTGGATGTGATGGCCCCTGGCTCTTTATATACATAGATGATACCATTCAATACAAAAGCATAGTTGTTTATATTTTTATTTCTTAGTTAATCCTCACCCGATGATATTTTTCCATTGATTTTTAGGGAGAATAAAATAGAGAGGGAGAGAGAGAAAGAAACATTGATGTGAAAGGAACACATCAATTGGTTGCTTCCTGCAAACACCCAACCAGAGCCTGGGCCAGAGAGGAGCCTGCAACCCAGGTAAGTGTCCTTGACCGGAGTTGAACCCAGGACCCTTTGGTCCATAGGCTGATGCTCTATCCACTGAGCCAAACCGACTAGAGTTAAAGTATAGTAGTTTATAGTAACTTAACAAGACAAAATGTGAAAGGCAAGAGCTATTAATAAATAAATAAAATGGATTTGAGCAGCCTTGAATTCCTGCCAAGTTAATGAGAACTCTCCAACATCTGCTCGTTTCTGACACATACATTCCCTCTTTTTAGGATTTTCCAACACTCTTCAGGTATTAATATTTTAGGTTAATAAAATTTGGTCATAATTTTTTCTGATTTGGAGGTTACGGTTTTGAAATATCACATGTCCTTATTTATGATATTTTCACTAAAAAACTAAAAGATAAAACAAGCAAACAAAAAACTTGTATTGCCAGAGTAACAGCTGGCTGCTTACATTTGGAATGTGGCACTGAAGTTTTTCATAACATGGAAGAGGTCCTGGGAGGCTTCTGTATTTATCTTGGCTAGTTTTGTAGTTAAATAAAAACAAAGTCCTACATGCCACAGTTGGCCATTTGCACCTTGTCTTACTATAAACCATGTCAAAAATCAGGACATTTTTGTCACGTTAAATACACAAACTTAAGGGAGTCAGGTTCTCACACAACAATTCTCATTAGAATAAGGGGACCTGTTTCTTCATTTCATCAAAGAGCATCTTAGATGCCACTTTCCACCTTTTTCCTGATGAAAGGTGGGCCGGGCCTGCGATGATGCCGGGCAGACCCCGTGTGTGGTGGCAGGGGCCAGGCCTGTGCCTCTGGAGAAGGCTCTGGGCCCAGCTCCATCCCTGAGAGACCTCGGGCCAAGGACATTTTTTTTTTTTTTTGATTCTTCTTTGCTACCCTCCAAATCTAGGAGTACTCAGCACCCAGTTCCTTCCCTCCATCTGCCCAATTCTTCCTTTCAAAAACTAGGAGAAGCCATAGATATTCTATGGGGCGCGGCTACAGTGTTTGGCCAGGTTCAAGCCTCGGACTGATGAAAGCCTCTCATTGCCAAGTGCAAGTCCCAGCTGGAGGGCAGGGCCCTCCCAGCACAATTATAGCCAACGGCTGTGGTTGTGAGCTTGAACCCATGGTCCGAACACGTGGCCCCACGTGCCTTGTGATAGAGTTCCGGTGCATGTAGTTGAGTGGGGATGAAACTCACGAGAATGCTGTAAACAACGTGGTCACGCCCCTACTTTGCCTCGGCATCTGGGTGTCGTCTTGTCTCCTCATCAGCATCCCTCCGAGACCCAGCTTTCATTCTCTTGTCTGTCTTTTCTCAAAACTTTCACCGCCCCCCCCCACACACACACACACTCAGGATCACCTTTGGCTGTCCTGGCGCAGCCCAAGTGGCGTCCAAACAGGCCTGAGTTCAGGAGGAATTTAAAAGTGGCCAGGTGAAAGGAGGCTCCAAGGTGCACACATAAGGTAAGCTTAAAAGGCAAAAGTGAGATAAGGCTAAAAAAACAAAAATAAGGTAGGGAGCCGAAGTGCGGTAAATTAGCTCAGTGTAAAACATGGGAAAATGCTTAACTGAAGCATTTTTAAAGTACGAATTTTTAAATTTCTAAGGTAGAAATAAGTGGAAGCAATTTAGGGATTGCTATATAGCTGAAGGCCCAGAGAAAATTCCTGCTTCTATCTTCAGTTTGTGGTCCATGATTCGGGACTACCTAGAGCCCCTTCCCGAAAAGGGATGGATGAATGTGGCAGGAGATGTAAGACAAATAGTAGAAAGTGACCAGAGGCTTCTGACTCCATTTATACCCTCGGCAGCTCCATTACCTCCTCCAGTCCCTGGGGCTACCGTTCCTGTGGGGGAAAGCCCTCTGGACAATGTGCTTCCTCCCAAAAACAAACGAGAATTGGAGGAGGAGGCAGAGAGGGAACAACACAGGCGGGACTGGGATGATGGGGGTCTAATGCAAGCCTTCGAGAAGCTTACTGCTACTCATAAGCCTCTCCAGTCACCTTCTAAACAAGCAAGAACAAGAGTGGGATCTCTGTGTCTATTCCAGCGGTCTCTGTATGAGGCTAGGTAGGCTGGGGAAGATACTTCAGGATTTAGTAGCCAATTGTACTCTTAAAACGCAATTACTAAAACAAAAAGGAGGAGAAGAGGTTATGTTTGTCTTTCCAGAAGGAGCAGTGCAGCCAATTTGGGTGCCAGAACGGTACGTGCGACACCACCATGGACCCAGAGAAGCTCCTTGTCCCTCCGTTCAAGAGTTGCCCCAATGACAGCAAAGAAGAAGCAAAAGAAAACAGAGGCTACACTAGAGGCTGAGGTGCCAACATGGGGTCAGTTGAAGAAGCTAACAACTGAGGCCCAGCAAACAGCAGAAAAGCAAGGAGTGGAAGCTACTCCTTCAGCCATGTTTAGCATAGAGAAATAGAGAAACTGTAGAAAATAAGCAGTAGAAATTAGTGGTAGATGTTAGAAAAAATAAGTGGTAGGAAATAAGCTGTAGAAATAAGGAAATAAGTAGAAATAAGCGGTAGAAATAAGTAGTAGGAATAGAGACATAAGTAGAAATAAGTGGTAGGAAATAAGCTGTAGAAATAGAAAAATAAGTAGAAATAAGCAGTACAGAAATAAGGAGGAGAAATAGAAAATAAGAAGTAAGAAGCAAGCGATAGGAAGCAAGAAAATAAGAAGTAAACAGGAAGGTATAAAATAAGGTAGAAATCTCCTAGGTTTTGTTTAAGCTACTGTAAAGCAGAAGATGGCTTTGGTTGATGATGTTCAAGGAAGTAATTTTTATTTTAGACCTAGATTGTAAGCTCTTACAGCAGTTGCATTGTTTCTGGGCTTTGGTTATCTTTGCATCTACAACCTGATAGCTCCCCAGGACTTTGGGTCTGTGTGAGACGCCAGACTCAGAGTGGGAAGTCTCCGGCTCTGCAGGACCGAGGGTTGCTCATTTCCATGCAGCAGCGGCTAAAGAAAGAGGCTGAGAAGGGACCAGCCTTCCACCAGCGTGGACAGGGCTGATTTGACTGGGACTGGTGCGGACTCAGTGTCAGAGTCAACCGTCCAAACAGGCTGATCCAGGGTTCTAGTTTTGCATCAACAAAGGAGGTGCCCACACTCTACAGCAGCCAAGGGCCCTTGGGGTCTGAGACCTCCCTGACTCCTCCTCCCCAGTCCTGTGTCCTCCTTGCCAACCCTTAAATGCACCCTCCCTCCTCTGCCCTTGCTCTTTCTTCTGTCTGGACCACGCCTTCCAGTTACCCACTAGGCGTCCCTGTCACCTCCTCAGAGCTAGTGCCCCATTGTGTCCTCCCAACCAGCCTCGCTCGCCCTGGTTACACAATTTTCTTTTTTTTTTGTCTGAATTTTTTTACTGAGGTGAAAAATTTACATCACATAGAATTAACCATTTTAAAGGGATAATTCAGTGGCATTAGTACATTCACGATGCTATGCAACTCTCACCTCTGCCTGGTTCCAAAATGCTTTCATTGCCCCAAATAAAACCTACAGCCATTAGCAGCCACTTCCCCCATTTCTCCCTTCCCCTACCCCTAGCAACCACCAATCCACTTTGTATTTCTATGGATGTACCTATTTTGAAAGTCCCATATAAATGGAATCACGCAGTAAGTACCTTTTGTATCTGATTTCCTTCATTTAGCAAAGTGTCTTCTAGGTTCATTCATGTTGAAACATATGTCAGTACTTCATTCCTTTCAATGGCTGCATAATACTCCACGGTTCGTATGTACCACAATTCATTTGCCCATCCATCTGTTAATAGGCATTTGGCATGCTTTTACTTTTAACTATTGTGAATAGGGCAGCTATGGGCATTGGTGTCCAACTATTTGTTTGAGTATCTATTCAATCAATTTTAAATGCAGTGTCCCTCCCACATTCCCTATCTCTTTGCCTGCTCTGCTTTCTCTAGAGCACCCCCCACCTTCTAACAGTCCACTTCTGCACGTGTTTGTTGGTGGTGTTCTATCTCCCACTAAATATGAGCTCCAAGAAGAAAGATACTTTGGTAGTTTTGTCCAGGGATATAACTCATGTGCCTGAAGCAGTACCTACACAAAGTAGGTGCTCAAAAATGTTTGTTGAATAAATCAGTACAATGATTAGGTGATGGAATTTGGGGTCTGAAAAGAAAGTTTTTGTATATGGATCTGAACAGATGCAATGTATTTTCTACCACACTTTCACATCTCTCCCTTAAAACTCTGTCTTTTCTGTTCTGCCTCACAGCAAGGTGAGGCTTAAGTCACCCTTGAGGCCAAGAAGAGAGTGAGCATCAGCAGGTGGAAGGAGCTCTGTGGACAGAGGACAGACAGACATGAGGAGAAATGGAGGTGCTGGCCACATGAACACCAACCAGCAGTCTTAAGTGTTGCCACATGTGAAATGACTAAATGATAACTAAGGTCCCTTTGAGACTAAGTTTTTATGACCCAGATAATCTCTCCCATACAAATTCCACAGCAGCATTTGTCATCCTTCATTTAGTTCCTGCACATCTTCATTTGTCTTGGTCAGTGCAGACTTAATTTTCCAGCATTAGGGTTATCATCTATAATTTCTATGAGAATTATAAAAGTTACATGGAAAATCAAGGTACTTAGAATAGCCAAAATAGTCGAAAAATAAGAACAAAATTGGAGAACTTACACAACATGCCTTTAAGTCTTAATATAAAGGTATAATAATAAAACCAGGGTTGTATTGACATAAAGATCAATATATAAATCAAAGTATCAGAAAAGAGTTTAGAAATAGACTCCAACATAGGCAATAAATTGATTTTTTATAGTAGTGCCATCAAAAGTCTATGGGGAAAACATAATTTTTTTAGAGAGAGAGAGAGAGAGAGAGAGAAGTACAGAGTAAATAATCTTCATAACTTGAAGTAGGAAAATAGTTCATAGAATGGGTACAAAAATCACTAATCATGAAAGAAAAAGAAATTACTTGGACTTCATCAAAATCAAGAACTTCTGTTTCTCAAAAGACATACTTAAAATTTGAATAGGCCAAGCCACAGACTCAGACAAGATACTTCCTGTTTATACATCTGATGAAAGACATGTATCTGTAATTTATAAATAACTCTTACATGTTAATATAAGAAAGACAAAATAGTCCAAGTAAAAAATGAGAAAAAGACTTTTACTGAGATTTCACAAAAGCAAGTATATCAATACCCAACAAGCACATGAAAAACATGCTCAAATTTATTAGTCATTATATAAATGCAAATAATTAAAACTACAATAAAATCCTACTTTATGGCTAAAATTATAAAGACTAACAACACCAAGTGTTGACCAGGGTGTGATACTAGACCTCCCATACATTGCTATGACTTTGGAAAATAGGTGGCAGTTTCTGATATTTACCATGTGATCCAGGAATTCTCCTAAGGATTGATTCAAAAGAAATAAAAACATATGCCACAAAAGACTCATACACCAGTGTTCATAGAAGGTCGATGACCATTAGCATGTTAAGTGGGGAAATTATTTTATATTCATACTATGGAATGCTAACCAGCAATAAAAAAGAACAAACAACTGATTCATGCAATGAGGGTGACTTTCAGAAACAGCATGCAGAGGGAGGCAGACAGGTGTAAAAGAGCATGCACTATAGTCTCCCATTCGTATAACGTCCTAAAATGCACAGCTGAGTGGTCACTTGGGACAAGTGATGAGGAGGTCAATTGACTATAGAGGAGCATAAGGTAAATTTATGGGATGATATTTTAATTGAGAAGATGGTTTCATATCTGTCAAACCATATTGAATTTTACACTTAAAATTAGTTCATTTTATTGTATGTACATTTATATCTCCCTAAATTGATTTAAAAAAACAGTTAAAGAACATCTACTCTGTGACTTAATTCCACTTCTAGGGTTTATTCAAGATAATTAGAAGCAGTTGTCCACAAAACACTTCTAAAAGAATGTTCATTAATAACATATTCATAGTTCTAAAAACAGAAAACAATCCAAATATCTATCAGCAGTAGAATGAAGAAAAGGCATCAAAAACCGCTCAACAATAACAGGAAAGGAATTACTGATATCAAAATGAATCTCAAAAATATCACATGCTGTAAGCTTGAGTTTGTTGCAAATTAAAAATTAATAAAACCCTACCCCAGTGATGGCGAACCTATGACACGTGTGTCAGAGGTGACACGCAAACTAATTTTTTTGGGTTGATTTTTCTTTGTTAAATGGCATTTAAATATATAAAATAAATATCAAAAATATAAATCTTTGTTTTACTATGGTTGCAAATATCAAAAAATTTCTATATGTGACACGGCACCAGAGTTAAGTTAGGGTTTTTCAAAATGCTGACACACCGAGCTCAAAAGGTTCACCATCACTGCCCTACCCCATTCTCAAAAAAATTATGCCTAGCAAAAAAACCACACACAGAAGAGGAGATACAGCATATTACACTTACAGGAAGTACAATAACAGGATAATCCACTTCGAATCCGGAAAACAGCACGTGTGTGCTTGGAATTACGGGAATTTGATTGGGAAGTGGTACAGAGGAACTTCCTTGGAAGAAGAAATATTTTCTATGTTGATTGGGATGGTGATTAAATGAGTGAGTATAATTATCAAATTGAACAGTTAATATCTGTGTTTTTAATTTAAAAAGTTTTCATTTATTGATTTTTTTAGAGAGGGAGAGGAAGAGAAGAAGAAGAAACATTAATTTTTTGTTCCACTTATTCATGCACTCATTGGCTCATTCTTGTACATGTCCTGGCTGGGATTGAACCCGCAACCTTAGCATAACAGGAAGACACTCTAACCAACTGAGCTACTCAGCCAGGGTTGTACTTTTAATTTAATGTTAGATATTTCTCAATAAAAAGTAGAATAAAATACTCATATTCTTCCACATAACATAATAGGAAGAGCACTGTACTGAAGTCAAGAAACCCAAATTCATTTATAAAATACCATAAGAAACCTCCACTGGAGGTTTTGTCAATGCTTTATCCTCAAACTTTGGAATAGTCTGTAGAAGTAATCATCAATATTTTTGGTAAACTATTCTAAGAACAACTCATCCAGAACAAATTCTGCAGTCTGTCTTTTCAAAAAAAATTTTAGATAATTTCCCCTCTGAATTTATTTCAATTTTTCCATCTGAGACTAAGAGCAATCAGCCAGCCTTGTTTTCAGTGTCTTGTGAGAGAAAATATGACACCTGAAATATTTGACAGAAGCAATACAACAGCCCCTGCGAGCAAGCTGGGCCTACTCCTGCAGTTTCCAGATGTGCAGAGGTTGAAGGAAGGGCAATGGAGGGTACCGGGAACTCCTGAGATAGGGGCTATTGCCTCATCAGTAAGTAAGGAAATATTTCTGCATTTTCACAACTAATATCATCTCAATTCTGTATTGATGATTCTGGCCTTGTAAGAGCAAAATGCTGAACTCAGATATCCAACGAGGACTTCTTTCTGAGGTGTCCATCACTCTTTTAGATACTGGGGACATAGCAAGGTACCCATTGGAAAAACAAAGACAAAAAAATACCTGCCAATGTGCAATTTATATCCTAATGAAGAAGAAGAACAATAAAAATATAAATCAGTAAAATGTATAATAATAAAAGCATAAAATGCTAATTAGACTGGACAGCTGAATGACCTTCCAGGCATCATTCCAGATGTCCTTCCAGACTAAGCCCGGCAGTGAGGGCAAGGCAGAGATGGTTAGGAGTGATCAGGCAGGCAGGCAGAGTGGTTAGGGGTGATCAGGCAGGCAGGTGAGCTGTTAGGAGCCAGTAGTCCTGGATTGCGAGAGGGATGTCCAACTGCCAATTTAGGCCTGATCCCTGTGGGATCACTAAACCAGCAGTTGGACATCCCCCAACGGGTCCCGGATTGTGAGAGGATGCAGGTAGGGCTGAGGGACACACACACCCCTATGCACGAATTTCATGCACCAGGCCTCTAATATATTTATAAAATATTTGGATGGTGATATGTTTAGAAAAGAAAGCAGAGGAGGGAAATAAGGAGAGTTAGAGAGGTGCAGTTTTTGGGAGGGTGACCTGGGAAAGCTGATGAGAAAGGTAGCATTTAATGACCAGCTAAAACACAGCCCCGGCAGCAGGAGGAGGCATGAGGAGGTCAGAAAGCAGAAGCGTACCTGGGTGTTGAGGAGTAGCAGGGAGCCACGTGGCTTCAGTGGAGTGAGATATGGTGGAGAACGAAGGCAGGTCAGAGACTTCTGGTGACCAGATCGTGCATGTCCTCATGAGTCATCTTGAGCACTTTGGTTTTCACTCAGTGAGATATAAACCACTAGAGGGTTTCAAACCAAGGATGACATGGCCAGATGTGGATTTAACCAAGAGCGCTCTGGGTGTTGGAAATACTTTAAGGAGAACAAGGGATGAAGAAGAAAAACAAGTTAGGATGCTATGGGGAGAGAGATGGTGACTTGGACCAGGTGTGGAAATGTAGGTGGTGAGACAAGGATGGATTTGGGATATAATTTGAGGTATTGCTGATGGGATTTCTTGATGGAGAAGATATAGGGTATGAGAGAAAGAGAGAAATCAGTGGTGACTCCAAGGTTTTGGCACAAATAACTGGACTAATGGGTTGCTGTTTACTGAGATGGAGAGAGTAGATGTGGAACAGGTTTTGGAGTAAGAACCTTTGAACACATCCAGCTTGATGTATCCATTAGACATGCACCTGGAGATGCCAGATAGTCAGTGGGATATTTGCTTCTGAAGTCCGGGAGGCATATCAGGGCTGGACATACATTTGGGATGTTAGTGTACAGATGAAATTAAACCTCTAGAACTAGCTGAAATCTACAAGAGTGAAGGTTGATATTCTTAAGGGTACAAAAGAGCAACTTCTTGTTTTCCCTATAAAACTTCCCTAAAGACAAATTTGTATTTGTCTACGTAAAACCTTGAAGGAGTGTTGAGAACTTAGAATCCTTTCTCTGTTTATTTCTTTTCTTGTTTTATCTGTTTCTTTGATTGTTTTGCAAATAACCTTATAGAATCTGAGTCCACATTGGGAACACTGTATTTCTTGTTCCTTTGGGTTTTGATTTTTTAATAACTGGTTAAGAATGTAATGGTATGTGTTGTTGTCAATGTCACCAATTATTGCCATGAACTGCTAAAGCCAATGTTGGTCCTCAGTCTTGACTTTACCTGAGCTCTGAGCAGCCTCTGTTGAGCAATTTCTCGTCCATCTTTCTCCAGGCCCTGCTGGCTGTTCTTCACATCTCCTCTTCCCCCGACCACTGCGTAGTTCAGTTCTTGAAGTTCTTTCCTTGTCTATCTACACTCACTCGCCAGGTGATGGCACCCACTTTCCTGGTTTTAATCATCACCTATTGCTGATTACACTGTCCAGACTTTCCTTTTTACTTCAGACTCAGATATTCCCCTGCCTACTGCCTCTGCCACTTGTCTGCACCTTAGATTCTCAAAATTCCTGTTCTTCCCACCACAGCCTGCTCTTCCAATCGCCCTTACCATGATGACAACTCCATCTTTACAGCTGCACAGATCAAAACTCGTGAAAGTTTTCTTACACCCCTTTCCCTCCAATCCATCTCATCCAATCCATCAGCAAGTCCCATTTAATCTACTTTTCAAATATCAGAACTCAACCATGTGGCCACTTACCGCGGCCCTCACTACTGAGCCAGGCCATCACATCTCTTCCCTGGATTATTGCAAAGGTCTGTACATATGCCTCTGGTTCTTCTCTTGCCCTCTAAAATCTATTTTCAAAGCAGAACCCAGTAAGATACTTTTAATCACTCCTATTTTCAAACCTCCCCTTTCACTCAGTGGCAGCCAAATTCTATGTGATGGACAAACAGGCCCTCGTGTTCAGCCACCCCTCACACCTCTTATTTAGGCTCTTCTACACCCTCCACCCTCATTCAATTCCCTATACAATTTTTCCTCCCTCTTCCCTGAACACCCCAAGCTTTCCCCCTCAGAGCGTTTGCACCAGCTATAGGCTCCCTCTGGGTTCTCTTCCTACATCTGTGTGGCATATGTCTGGCTCACTCCATCACCTCCTGCTTAATGCAGTCTCCAGTCCCCCTCAACTGAGATTACACTCCCAAATCCTGTTATCTTGCAAGATGTTTTCCAGGACTCTTATTTTATAGCCTTCCAACATACTAAATACTTGGCTCCTGCAGCACATATATATTTTCTGCCTTATTCACTTATGATTCCCTGGGGAGGTCCTCAACAAATACCTTTTGAATGAACAAATGAATGAATGGTCTATTGCTGTGTAGCACGAGGATTAATTTCTTCTCCAAATACATTTTTACTTAATCAAATCCTTTTGTTTATAAGGAAGTTAGAGTTAAGGATACTTTAATTATAAAGGTGAAAATAGAAATAGGAGGTGGGTGAGTAAGCCCTGGATTTGACCCAGAGGCCAGAGGCACAGACCATCACCAACAGACTGAAAAAGGGGTAACTGAGAGCAGCAAGCATACACTGAAGAACAGAGAACAATGAAAAGCCCAAAGGAGACATTTGCTCTAATACTGCAAACCCACGCTTATGCTTGGTCACCATGATTTAAGAATGCCTTAATTTTACGAAGCTTAATATAGATTGCATTTTAAAAGGTTAATCACTTTGCATGAAGGCTAATTTACCAGAAAATTACTCCACCAAGTAACTTCTCTAATAGTCTTTTGAAAGTTGGTGTTTATGTCAGCAGTGATCTAACAGAAACTTTTTGGAGGGGAAAATGCTTAAATTTCCAGGAAACTGCTCAAAAACATCAAAATGAAGCTAAAGCAGTTTCACACATTCCAACCCAGAATCTTTCAGAGTTCTGCTCATGAAAAGTAAAAAGATGAGTGAATTCACAACTGAAGTCCCTGTTTCTACCGCAATGCTCACCATTCCTACAGAGCAGCGAAACCCAGGGAACAAATCCCTCCCCAGTGTGGGAGTCAAGAGACCCTGTGACTGTATTTAAAGTTACGATTACTGCTTAGACAATGAATTGAAGACACTCTGACTCTAGTGTAGAGTAAGCCAAGTGTCCAGCAGACAGTGGCTGATATTTTCTGACCAGCTAAGAACCAGGGTGAAGAAGACCTTGTAAAGTACTGATTGGTCCTGGGGGTGGGCAGAGAGCCTGAGAAGCCGGGAGAGCGTGCGGGAACTCGGATGCACCAGCATCAGCCTGCACCTTTCTTCAGGGACAAGCCGCCACCCTGGGAGCCTTGGTTGTGTTCAGTGGGGCCAAGAGGGTGGACGCTCCATTGCCCAGTCACTGGTCCCTCAGTCCCTTCATCACTTTTACTCGAAGGCTTCTGAGATTCCCAGCTTAGAGTGAGCTCAGACGGCACTTAACATCTACTTAAATCATGTTTAAGGAAGTTGTCAAAAGATGCAAATGGTTTCAGATAGGGCCTGTGGCTGTTGAAGTTATCACATTATCCATCCACCTTGGGAAGGAGTTATAAGCTCTTATCAAAATCTCTGACGTTCTAGTGGACACCAGCTCCATGTTGTGTTTTTCCCGCAGAGCACCGTCTCTTTTTACCCATAGCTCAGCCACATACGGCGTCAGAGCTGATTCTACCAACACAACCCAACCATTCCAGGTTCATATTCAGCCTCGGCTGCCGTGAGCCCAAGCTCCCCCCAGCGTTAGCATGAAGTAGGAGTTGAATGCACAGGATTCGAGTTCTTCAGGTCTGACTTTCACCCTACGCCACAGAATTATCATAAGAACTAGAGGATATTGTGCATGGAAAGCTCTTGGCTCAGGGTCTGGCACATAGCAGTCTCTCAGGGAATAGTTACTGCTGCTGTTATTGCTGCTATTACACGTGTGTTACAGACAATTTTGTCCCAGACCAACTGGAGCCTCCCACCCCTTACCCAGGTCCTCTGCATCACCCCATTTTTCCATTCTCCCCTGTGTTTGAGCTCAAAAAAATTCTAAAAGGAAACATAGGGATAAACTTCGTGGGCTTAGTCTTGGCAATGATTTCATGGATATGACATCAAGAGCATGGAAGAATAGTTATAAAGCAAAAAAGAAAAATAGACAGGGGGAGAAACTAAGATGGCGGCAGAGATAAACACCGGGAAATTAATGCCGCGCACAACAATTGATTAATACCTCAGAGAAACAATACGGACTTCATCCAGAACCATAGGAAGCCTGGCTGACTGTAAACTCTACAACTAGAAGGAAGTAAAGGCACACTGAGACCCAGAGAAGCTGCAGGAGAGAAGCGCAGAGGTACGGGGCTCTCGCGGGGCTCGCGCGCGGAAAGGGGCTGGCACCCGAGGACGCGGCGGTCCTTTTGAATCCGGAGGGAGTCACAAGCCCCCGACGGCTCTGAACTCCGGTTCCGGGAAGTCTCTGGGGACCCAGAACTCAAGCGGGGAGAAACTGGACGGTCTGGAAGCGGGAGATCTTGGGGGCTGCTTTCCCTCAGAGGTGCTTGCAGCCGCTACAGGACACTGAGACGCGCGTCTCCTTAGGGCAGGGCTG
>NW_006288889.1:2496568-2498580 GCF_000327345.1 Myotis davidii | reverse complement strand
GTGAGGGCATGAGCGGGGGGAAGGGAGGGATGGAGGGTAACATGGGGACAAGGACACATATGTAATTTCTTAATCAATAAAAAATATATTTAAAAATAAAAAAAAGAAAGAAAAATAGACAGTTGAACTACATCAAGCTAAAAAGATTCTGCACAGCAAAGGAAACAACAGAATAAAAAGGGAATCTATGGAATGGAAGAAAATAGATCGAGCCACATATCTGATAAGGAATTGATTTCCAAAATATATAAGTATTTCATACAACTCAATAGCAAAAAATAATAATAATAACCCAATTTCTAAAATGGACCAAAGACTTTATACATAAATATTTCTCTGAAGAAGATATACAAATGGGCAACAGGTATATGAAGAAATGCTCATCACCATTAATCATCAGAGAAATGCAAACCAAAACCACAATGAGATCCTGCCTCCCACCTCTCAGGATGTCTATGATCAAAGAAACAAAAGATAACAAGTATTGGCAAGGATGTGGAGAAAAGGGCAACCTTGTGCACTGCTGGTGGAATGAAAATGATGCAATGGCTACGGAAGAGTATGAAGGTTTCTGAAAAAGTTAAAAGTAGAAATACCATATGATTCACCATTCCAACTTCTGGGTATTTGTCCAAAAGAATTGAAATCAGCATCTCAAAGAGACATTAACATTTCCCATTCACGGAAGCATTATTCACAATAGCTAAGATGTGCGAACAACATAGATGTCTACAGAGAGATGGACGGCTAAGGTGTGTAAATACATAGAGGGGAATACTATTCAGCCTGAACTTGGTGACATTCTGCTACGTGAAATGCACCAGCAGAGGGACAAGCACCGAATGAGTCCCCTTAGATGAGGCATCTAAACTAGTCAAGCTCACAGAGCGAGTGGAGTGGTGCTTTCCACCCTTTGAGCTTGGCGTTAGTATAAAATGCTGGCTGTATAGGGGTGGTGGAAGAGGGGCATGAGGGGTACTCAGCACACACAGTTCCGGTTAAGTAAAATGAATACCTTCTGGAGACTTGCTGCATGGTATGTGTCTACAGTTAATAATACTGGACTGTACATTTAAAAAGGTGTTAAAGTAGAGCTCATGTGAAGGCTTTTACCACAATAAAATAAAAGTGTTAGAGGCCTCTGTTAGAGCCAGGCAGCCACTGAGTCTTTTCCTTCCTCTTTCTGGGAAGTGGCTTGGTTGCTCTGGGAGTTTTGTTGCAGACCCAAGGGACCTCTCCCTACACCAGCCCGGCCCATGCATGCTCCCTGCGCATGCGCACTCCTACACTCCCAGTCTCGGTATCGCAGCTGCAGGGAGACGCCTGCGTTGTGCTCCACTCCCTGGGGGGCAATTACCCTTGGATATCAGGGCCACCCAAACTCTGGAGGGCCTCCGATCTGCACTTGTCTGTCTGTCACTGACTGAAAACTGTGAAGGATGGAGGGGTGGCGAGAGACATGTAGACCAGACCAGCTGGCGCCTCCCACCTTTACCCTCGCAATCATAAAACAAACACTGTGAGGAAGCAGATGAAGCTTCCCTACTGGTACACAGGCGTCTGAAAGCTAGACCCCGGGTCTGCTGCAGCTGTTGGTCCACACCTCCCAACACCGAGCACCCGCTCAGGAAGGCCTGTGGGACCACGCGCTTCCTGGGAACAACCTGCTCAGGAACAGAGCACCTGAGGTCCTGCCGAGGTGCTCTCAAGTTCAAACTAGCAGCCACGCAGCCTCCCTGCAGGGCACAGAGACAGGGACCCAGAGCAGGAGAGGAGGGCGGGGACAGTGCCGATTAGGAAGTGCTGCTGCCAGCAAGGGATGCACTTACAGCCATGTGATCCCAAGAAACCACCCTTTGAGCTTGGCGTTAGTATAAAATGCTGGCTGTATAGTAAGCAGTGAACACATTGAAGAGGGCAGATGAGTTGCCTGCAGTTATGCATCAAATAAGTGTAAGGGCAGGGATTCATTTCATCTCTGCCTGAGTCCAGAGCTTACTGTCTCCAATGCT
>NW_006288889.1:2492763-2496532 GCF_000327345.1 Myotis davidii | reverse complement strand
AGGAATCGCATAACACTGTCCATATTGAGGTTTGGGGGGGTGAGATCCCTAGATAGTCAAGGCCAGTGGGAGCATGAAGGCCTTGTTATCAATACACCAGAATGGCCATAGGCCGCGCTGGGCATGTGCCTCAATGGGATGTTCAGGACTCTGAGCCTGGGAACCCTAATCAGCCAAGATACAGTGAGCGGGCGCAAGGACGTGCAGTACACTGTGCCTTCTGTGGCCAATATGACTGATGTCACTGCTGGCACGAAGCCTTCTTTGTCTAAATAATGTAAAAGTAGGTACTGACCAGCTAGTTGGAGTCGGCTGAGGGTGGAGTGAGAAGTCTCCTGGAGAGAACAGCTGGGATGGAGGGAGAAGTCTGCTGGAAGGAGCAGCTGGGATGTAGTGAGAAGAAGTCTGCTGGAAGGAGCAGCTGGGATGGAGGGAGTCAGAAGTCTGCTGGAGAGAGCAGCTGGCATGGAGAGACAAGAGAAGCTGCTGAGCCAGAGCTCAGGTGCGGCTACGACGTGAGGCGGTGACTCTAGGAGGCAGCGTGCGGCTGCTCAGCTGAAGCTGTGGGTACAGGGACGGATGCTGCTTTATGGGGGAGAGGTATGCTCATTAGCTGGTGCCTGCTGCCTGCCTGCGTGGACTTGGCTGTGGGGACTGTTCTGTTTAATCTGTCTGATAGCGATATGGCCACTGTCTTCTGCAATAAAGACTCATTCTTATACACCCACAGTCTCTCCATCTCCTCCTCCGTCTCCCCAGACCCTCTGGCAGCTCTGCCCAGACTAGTGCCAGTCAGACTGCAGAGCTGTGCAGTGCCCTTGCTGCTGGCTCGTAGGGCAATCATACATGAATAGTTTGGCCTCCAGAGCAAGTGAGGGAAGTGCTGCAGCTGGAGGTAAGCATGGCCCCATTTCTCTGCTTCTGGAGGAAACAGAAGGAACTAACGGGTGACAGTGGGTAAGGTGTTGGCGCCAGCTCTGCCATTACTGCCTCTACACACTCTGTTGAGCTGCCTTCAGAGAGAAAAGAATGGAGCCATCAACCCGAGCGGGCACCAGTGGAAATGTGAGCTCAGTCACTTGTTCACCCATTGCCCCCCATTTGGCAACCAGCACCGCAGAAGGACCAGTCCTCAGCAGCTCCCCTCCTCGCCTCATTCTCACCGCCCGCCCTGTGCTCCCTTCTCTCCTATGGTTCTCACGCCTCTTCCTCCAAACACAGATCTCTCTCTCTGCCCAGCAGCCCCATATGCCCTCAGTTCTTTTCTGTTCTCCACCAGCTGAGTAAATTCCACTTCTGGATTTTAGTGGATTCCAGAAAAAATGATTCTGGCACATGAGCACTCTGTATACATACTGCAAGGCCCCTTACCCACCTTCCACTGACATTTTCCGACCTGAGGCCAAAGCTCCCGGCTATGCAGATGAGTCTGCCAGTGACCCTGTCAATCTCTAGCTTGGCTTTCCCACCGGAAATCCTGTTTTTTCACAAACAGAAGATCAATAGCAATTATTACTTTTAACCTAAATTTTTGTTTTAAAATCCCACTCCTTTTGAGATAAAAGTATTTTTGAAAAACACCCCAAAGGCACTTACCACCCTTGAGGGGTATTTGAGCTCCTCCTTCCTGATGGCCCCTAGTCTCCAGTGTGCTATGCTGAGAGCAAGAGCCAGCCTTTAAATCCTCCCATTTTCCTTATCAGTGAGGACACAGGAACCACGTTACTGATAAGATGAACCCGACAAACGTCAACTTCAGTTCCCACCACGTTCTCTATTTGAAAGATCTTTGATGAACCCACACTTCCAATTTTAATATTATCTCCATAGAAGATCATATTACATCTCTAAGGTACTCTGCCTCCCTGTGGGTGACTTTCTCAGCAGGCCTTCCTGCCTTCACCCTTGGCAGGTGGCTCGGGGCCACCATCGAGGGGCTGGCAGCTGTAACTTCCTGGCCGCTGCAGCTCTAGGGGCAGGCACGCCTGTGCAGCAACTTCCACTGTGGATGCAGCCATGTCAGTGCTGTGAAAACTCAACACTTCCTGGGTGTGGGGTGTGGGCCAGCTCCGTGTGCAGGGATTGCCCACGCTCTCCTGTGCACGCCTCAGGGACCAGACAGGTGGCTGATCCCCTCCCCAAGTTCACAGCCAGGAAAGGTAAAGCACACCCCAGGCTTCCACAGCTGGACTCTTTCCACACGCCACCACATGCCACCACATGCCTGTCTCACGGGTTATAATACACATTTGTGGACATGCTGCAATTATTAGAATTCTGGGTAAGTCAGCTTGAATCATCCATGTGGTTTTTGTCAAAATGTTGGTGACTTTGAATAACCAGCATGTGCCATCAGCCAGTAAACTAATAGCGTGGCAAGGGCTGAGCTTGAATGAAGCCTGGTTTCCTCATAGTCATGTGGTTTTGGGCAGACGTCCGAACCTCCCAATAGTGCAAATGGTATTGTTATCAATGTTAAATGAAGAATCTATCCCAGGGGTCAACCATATTAATGAATACTGGTGGCTTTCTGACCATTCACACATTCAACCTATTCGGCCCACCACAATTGAACTTAGAAAACAAACTTCAATAGTTATTTTTCTTCATCTTTGCATCAAGACCAAGACAGCCAAATCACCTCCTCTTCTTACCTATGGTCCCCAAACTCAAAAGATAAAAGTCTTCAGTAGAATCCAACTCCCCCACAGTCTTCATGCAAAGGACAAGGTTACCTGCTGTCATCCACTTCTCCCGCTGTCAGAGATCTGGGAAACACACCTCCCCGCAGCCAACGGTGCCCACCGCTGTGTCCACAGTGTGCCTGGCATGGGGCAGATGTAAGGCGAGTATCACCTCATTCCTGGCCTCAAGCAACTTAAACTTTATGAATAAATGGGGGTGGAGGGTAGCACTTTAAAAATCTGAAAATTTTTAGATTAAATTAGATACTTGCAAAAATATTAATATTTTAAAAATTAGGGTACATTATTGAAAGACTGTAAAGTAGTCTTTATTCAGGAGGGAATTTTAAACGTCTTTCTCACATGGCAGCGCAGGTTGTCCCCTAACTCCAGCTCTCTCGCTACCTTTCATCATCGCGTGAGAGTTAAGACAGCAGTTCTTAAAAATGTGGGCCAGCTCTGCTGTGGGATTTACCTGTCAAAGAGTCTCTCAGCATTGCCATTTATGTACTTGATAGTCATCAAGATGATGAGTGACATCGTCAATGTTTCTGTAAACAGTTCAAGACCTTTGGTGAAGCGTGGAGAGGCCAACATCTGCCCACATCTGCCCAGGGTGAGCAGTAAAGAGGGTCCCATTGTGAGAAAGATGAGGGCCTCAGCAGCAGGGCGGCTGCAGGAAGTCTCCTTTAAGACTCTCCCCATCGGCAAGAGCTCTGCAAGTGTAACTCAGCCTCCTGCTGACCACCTGCAGGCGGGAGAGCCTGGGTGAGCCTGGAGGGCCACATGCTAATCCCTTAGAGGATCTCTCCCTGCAGGTTCTCCCTGAAGACCTTTCCTGGTGCCCTCCAGCCACACCCACTACAGATGACTGTATCCTCAGAGGTGACTTCCCTGAACAAAAGTGCCCCAGATCCGACAAAAGGCAACTCTCTTCTATGGAAGCAGAACATCAGTGACATCCCGTGACATGGAAGGCAAGATGGAAATTGGCCACCTCTGTTCGTCTGAAAAGGAACAGCTTGGTGCTGCTGGAAGAGAAGAAATGTGGGTGGGGTGTGCGGGGTGTGTGTACGGGGGACAGT
>NW_006288889.1:2486596-2492668 GCF_000327345.1 Myotis davidii | reverse complement strand
GGTGTGTGGGGGGGTGATGGTGTGTGGGGTGTGTGTACGGGGGATGGTGTGTGGGGTGTGTGTGGGGGGGTGATGGTGTGTGGGGTGTGTGTACGGGGGATGGTGTGTGTGTGTATGCTTGTATGTGTGTATGTGCTTCTGGTTCCATGTGGTTTTGTCCACAGGAAGAGGACACTTAGCTCTGCATTCAAACAAAAGTAAGCTTTGATAATGTCAAAATCTCACTGAATTTCCCAAACCAAGAGGTTAGCTAGTTTTCACTGCACTTTGGAGAACCAGGAATAATTGGTTCAGAACCACTACAATCCCACATCCATGACAACCCTTCATCTTCCTGTGATATTTATTAATTCCTGGGCTCAGTGTCTCAAGGTTTCCTCTGTCTCAGGAGTCACTGTTTCACTCAGCATAAGTCCAGAACTCAGCACTTCTCCAGTTTGCACAAGAAATCCGGTTACAGCAAACAGTTCTGGAACATGGCATACTTAGCTAAGGATTTGTACATCACATGGAAGCTCTTGTGGCCTCCTACCATCAACAGAGCTTTCTCCTCCTCTTCTCTCCCCTACTGATCACTGCCTTCCCCTCCCAGGGGACTCAGGAGCCTCTTACCTCGCCCTGTTCCAGGCAGGCACACCCCAAACCCACCAAGGTGCTAGGCATCTAGAAAGGCTGCACTCCTTTTAGAAAGAAGCTGAGGATGCAGATTGAAAATTATTTTTTCACTGTCACATCTGCCCTTTGGTCCCCTTCGCCTCCCCATGAACACTCTCTTCTCCCTTCTAGAGCCCTCCCAGCCCTTACCTGCTCGCTGCAACCATTGAATAGGTTGACTCTTAAGTCTTGCTGCATTACTCTCTCAAGGAGTAGAGAGTTTCTTGGGGGGAGGAAGGGAAACCAACACCTTAAAAGCCTTATAAGTACAAATACTTAATGGCTTATGAATGAGTCTCAGCACCTATAAAATAAACTGTGTGATAAGTGTTTTAACTCTTCAAATTTTAAATAAATTCAATACATAATCAGGAACTCCACTTCCTCATATGACTAGCCTTGTATGTCTCTACTTCACCCTTCACCCTACACCCCTGTTCTCTTCATCAGAAGGAGTTGATTTGGGAGTTGAGGAGTAGGAGTTATATTGAAGCCATATGGTGAACAGAAGAAAAAAAATAACTTTTATCTGAAAAATTCAATTTTATATTCTTTCTCTCTCTCCCTCTCATCTCTCTCTCTCTCTTTCTCTCTCTCCCTCTCATCTCTCTCTCTCTCACTCTCTCTCTCTCTCTCTCTCTCTCCCTCTCTCTCTCGTCTCCCTCTCCCTTCTTCTCCAAACGGTAATAATGGAAGATATTTATCAATGATTTCTATAAAACATATTTAGATTTTTCCACATTTTAACAAGGTTCAACGAGTAACAAAACTTGTGTAATTTTTAAATATATTTTTATTGATTTCACAGAGGAGGGGAAAGGGAGAGGGAGATATAAGCATCAGTGATGAGAGAGAATGATTGATTGGTATTGAGCCTGTAAACCAGGCATGTGTCCTGATCAGGAATAGAACCATGACCTCCAGGTTCATAGGTCAATGCTCAACTACTGAGCACACCAGCTGAGCAAAACTTGAGTAATTTAAACAAAAGAATGGGTACTGCAAATTGTAAGGCCCCAATAAAACCACCTCTAGCCATTGTGGCCACCAGCCTTCACGAGGGTTTATCTCTGCTTCCCGTCGATCATGTCCTTGTGCAGTGTCCTCCCAAATTCTTATAGGTAGGTCTACATGACCAAAAAAATATGGAATAAGCCACTTCCAAGATTGGATTACAAAAGGCAAGTGGCTGCCACGTAGGCCTCTCTGTCATTCTGAGAGAAGCCAGGTGTGAGCAGCCCTGTGAAGTGCTCCACAGGAAGCTCCTGCCAACAGCTACCTGAGCCAGCGTGGAGGCAAGTCCTCCAGTTCCCTCTGGCCAACAGCTTGACCACAGCCTTTTGGAAGACCCTGAAGTAAAACTACCAGCAAAGGCACTCAGATTCTGGACCCACAGAAAATGTGTGAGATGATAAATACTTTTTCTTATTGTTTAAGCTAAACTGTAGTTTGTTATCTAGCAATTAATAACTATGAGTTGACAGTAGTATGTCTACAACTATTTTCCTTGTGGTTCTAGCAACAAAAAGGGAGAGATCAGTGGTCTTTGCTAGTGTGAAACAATTTGATCTCCCCAGGTGCTTTGCACTGTATTTCCCTTAAAAAGTCCTCATAAACTCAGCTTCTGCTTTTCCTGAACAGGCCTTCTGCTATCTGTGTTGTCAGGAAGCTGCTTCTGCTGTATCTCTTGGATTTCTATTATCAGAGGAAACTTCCTATCTTAGAGATTGTTCCAACATTCTTGAAAGCACTTCTTCCCTGGTCTGATCAGATAAAGTATCTTCTCTGCTACATGATCATTCTAGATATTCAACAGACCTTTGCCCTGTTTCAGAAGGACACAAATTAGTTTGATTATATAAAACAAAAAATCCACCATGCTGCCTCTAAAGCTAGGGTCTGACTCACATCAACACTGGTTAGCAATGGCCTCTGAGTGGCTTCATGGGACAGTGAGATGACCATGTGTGCCTACCAGGAGCACAGCAAGCAGGCAGCAGAAGTTGCCACAGGAAAGGCAAGGATTAGCTAGAGAAGTGGGTGGAAGCTGAGCCTAGATCAGGGGCAGGGGTCTGAGTCTGTAGACAGTCTTGGCCTTGACCAGAAATGTTCTTATTGTGATTTGATGCCTTCCTCTTATCATGGTCTTTGTTCTCTGGAATCTCATCAAATTCTGTGGCTTCTAACACAGTGAGAGTGTAAGAGGAAACTCAAATCCGTAGGTGATGTTCCCAGCATTTCCGCATGTGGTGGCATTCATTCTCTTGTGTCTCAATCACATCTCTCACCTTCTAACACTGTAAAATCTTAGAGGAAAGGCTGATCTGTAGGTTGTGTTCTCATTCTTTCATCCTATTTAAATAAATGTCAACCTTTTCCTTTATGGTCCCGGATCTTCTGAAACCTAGCAATCTAGATGGTAACCTAGCATCTGGGGCTGGTAAGAATTTAAACATGACCTTCACATGCTGAAATTCTCTAGTATTATAAATATTTATGACAGATTACCTTCTGTGATAAAGTCCAGATATTTTGAACAGTTGAAGAAAGTTTAGACTTTGGGATGAAAGATGATGGTGAAAAGGAAAAAAGGTGATTTAATGGAGACCACACTTGAATTTTTAGGAAGTCACATTAGTCATCCCCTTGAAATTGTTTTTCTTCAAGATCCTGTCTAATTCTCCTGAAATCAACTTTCCTAATTGATGACACATGTTTAAAAGAAAACAATTTATTTGCTGATATATGTACTTGTGTAATAAGTAGCACATAATATCTAACAGGTGCTGCCCTTGGGTTTGAAGTACAAAGCATTGAAATATTGAGGCACCAAAGTCATTTTAATAAAATAGCAAAACTAACGTTTTATTGAGTGTATTAGGCACTGGCTCCACCACCACCATCAACATCAAGGTTTTTAAGGTAGGGACTGTCACTACCTCCACTTCCTGGAAAAGGAAGCTGGGCTCCAGAGAAGTGACTAAGATGCTGTCACCCTCCCCGTCACTGGGTAGCTGGGATTTGAACTAGGAGCCATGAAAGTGACGCCTGCCTATTACCCAATATCTGCACTGCTTCTCAGCTTCCCAGAAATACTTGAGACCAGCCAAGGAAATGTTAAAAATAGTAAGAGGCTAAGAAAATGGATGATTTTCTCTTCCAAGTATTTCTCTTCCAGGACTGGACCTACTGTTATCCAGTAAGGCTTCAGTAATTATAATTAAAATAATACAGAACAGCCACCAGAGACACATTGACTAATGGTACAGAATAGAACATCCAGAAACAAATGTAAACATTTGTAAGAATTTATCATAAAATGGTCTTTAAAGCCTTAGCAAACCTGAGGGAAAGAATGGATTTTAAATAAATGGCATTAAAACAATTTAAGTTTACATAAGCATTATAAAAGTTTTAATATAAGCATTATAAAATATATTAAAGCAGTTGAAAAATAAAGGTCAATTGATGAAAAATTAAACTCCAAGTGCATTTGAGTTTTAAAAGTAAAAAAATAAAGCTGCAAACAAATAGAATAAACATTTATTTGGTTATGAGTTGGGATTAATATTGGCTTTCTAAGCATAGCTATATAGGTAGAAATGATAATGGAAAAAATCAAAGCAATTTAATTACATCTGAATGTACTATAAACATCAAGAAAAACCCTGGGGAAATATTTAAAACTAGAAGCCCCAATGAAAGAAGATTCATGCAAGAATGGGCCTTCCTTCCCCTGGCTTCCAGCACCACCTTCGCTCCAGCCCAGAGCCGCCTTTCTGCCTTAGCTCCTGGCCCAGAGCTGCCTTTCCACCTTCCCATGCTGCCCAGAGGCACGGAGCGGCTGGGGCAGTGTGGAATGCCTGCGTCATCGCCATGGCAATGATGCAAGCGTCCCGCCCCGCCCCCCAGCCACTCCGTGCCTGTGTGAGTGTGCACTGCCTACAGGCCCACCATCTTTGTCAGGCTAATTTGCATACTCATTCCTGATTGGCTGTGGGGCGTCACAAAGGTAAGTCAATTTACATATTTGTCTATTATTAGTGTAGATAGAAAATATATTTACATATTTTATATACATTGTTTATATACATACACACATATATACTTTCTACACAAATATATTTTATAAATCAATAACAGAAAATGTAACTTAATTTTTAAAATAGGTAAAGGAACCCAGCTGGTGTGGCTCAGTGGTTGAGCATTGACCTATGAACCAGGAGGTCATGGTTCAATTCTTCGTCAGGGCACATGCCTGGGTTACGGGCTTGATCCCTGGTAGGGAGCATGCAGGAGGCAGCGGATTGATGTTTCGCGCCCTGGTCTGCGTGCATGCAGGAGGCAGCCAATCAATGTGTCTCTCACATTGATGTTTTTCTGTCTCTCTCTCTCTCCCTCTCTTTTCCTCCCGCTCTAAAAATCAATGGGAAAATATTCCTGGGTAAGGAATGAAATAAATAAATAAATAAGTAAATAAATAAAATAGGCAAAAGGTATAACCAGGCAATTTAAAGGACGGTATATAAATTTTCAGTAAGCTTATTAAAATGTTATGCATCAAACATAATCAAGAAATACAAATTAGAATCAATAAAAGTACCATTTTTATTTACCAATTAATGTAAAAAGCATTACAAAATTATAATACCAAATATTCGCACAAAAAGTGTAGAAATATAATATACAAGCTGATACAACATTTTTAGAGAATAACTTTAAAATTTGAATTAAAATAACTTTTAGCTTGGTAATTCCTCTTCTGTGAATATATTTAAGGAAATTATTGATATTCAAAACTATTCAGCTTCTCATAGACAATGTTATGGGTAATAGTGAGAGAAAAAGCTAAATACATATTCAACAGTTCATTAAATAATCCATGGTACTTCAAACTAATAAAATACTCCATAGTCATAAAAATGATATAGAGTAATAATATTTGAAGAAATAGGAAGTGTTTGTGACATGTTTTAAGTGTTTAAAGAGCAGGTTTTGTGATTTCCACTTCCAGGCAAGCTGACATAACAGGGACAAGATTTACCTCTTTCCTAAAACAACTGAAAAGTTGAAAAAATATATGAATCAATAACTCTCAAGACACTGACATCAGGCAATGAGCAATGATCAACTCTGAAAGAATGGTAGCAGATGAGAGAAGCCCACAAGTGCCCAGCTGGCTGCCTGGAGGGTTTCTAGGCTGTGGCCCTGGGAGGGGAAGAGACGCACAGCCAGAGCTGGCAGTCAGGATGCCCCAGTGACCACAACTCAGAGAGCAGAGGGGCAGCAAGAGCTCTGCCCAGACACCTTCAGGGCCCCTTAGGCTCTCACCTGGGTATGGACCAGCTCCTACTTATGAGGCCATTATCTGAAGCCAAGGAGAGGAATGCCCAAAAAGGTTCAATTAGCAATCATCAC